>NW_025110242.1:0-85189 GCF_011392965.1 Frieseomelitta varia
TAACTTATATATTTTTAATATGTAACTAAAGATATATAACTTTAATATATGTAACTTATATATTTTTAATATGTAACTAAAGATATATAACTTTAATATATGTAACTTATATATTTTTAATATGTAACTAAAGATATATAACTTTAATATATGTAACTTATATATTTTTAATATGTAACTAAAGATATATAACTTTAATATATGTAACTTATATATTTTTAATATGTAACTAAAAATATATAACTTTATTTTAGTATATATAACTTATATATTTTTAGTATGTAACTAAAAGTATATAACTTTAATATATGTAACTTATATATTTTTAATATGTAACTTACTCCAAACTACATAAGTCACTAGATGCCGTATATATTCATAATGAAAGGATTAATCCGGAGGACGATCGAGGTTCGGCAGTTCTCAGAACTACTCAAGCGGACCGAGGGCATCTGAATCTTGATCAAAGTTCCCCGCGCGATGCGTCTCTCCGTGGAATTCGTCGCTCGTGCGGAATATTGTCTCTCGGATCTAGAAGGTGTGTCGAAAGTTGATCGAATAACTGCTACGAACGATCCAAGAATCCGGGAGTAAACTTGGATCGTCCTCGATACACGTATTTGCTCTCACTTCGGTGCACGAACAGCCGGTGCAGAGACACGCCGGTGTTTTTCATTTGAAGGAAGAAAGAGAACGTCGCTGAAAGCGACGCGAACTCGAACGATGTCTTTCAGATGAACCGTGTATACCGCGAGATAACAGTCAGTTCCCTCTGATTCATTCCCCTGTCTTTGATCGTCGACTTGTTTCGAAACGTTCCGCCTGATAACGCTATTATCAGGCAGATCCTGCTTTACGATCGTGACGCAATTGGGAGATGATATTTTCTTTCCAACCGGTGGAAAACACATCGTCTCTTGCTCCTGTCAGGAGGCTCTCTATCAGGAGGGATGAAAGGGTTTCGAAGAGAAGAGATTCGAGCGCTCGAGAGGAGGGAACCGAATGAATCTGTTCTTTCGAGTGGCAGCGCTTCGTCAGGGCCGGGCGAAAATAGACGAAAGATTTGAAGCGTTCCACTTCCTGGCACGGAAATGAGAAAAATAATCCGCGCTGATGAACAGAGAGCTACGACTCGCTCTCTGGCGCCGCTGCACAAAGCCGAAACGCGCGACTCGCTTTACATTTCTCCCGTTCTCGCTGCCGCGTGACGCGTCGAAAGAGAGAGTTATTTTCGTGAGTTTATCGTTCTCTGACGATAGACGGATTATAGTCTTTCAAGACTAGCAACAGGATCGACTGCTGTGTATCGGTCGCGTATGACGTGACCGATAGTACGAGCAAGCGAAAGTAAAGTAAAGTTCGGTGATTTATACTTATAGTTAGACTGCATGGATTTTCACGCATTTGGAGAAAATTTAAAAAAATGCATACGACGCACGATGGTAAAATATCGAGAACAGAATACTCGTCGGAATATTTAATACTTTTTGAACTATTTTCGTAGAAATGTGAATTTTCCGTGAAAATCCGCAAGTCTAGATTATAATCTCGGAATGAATCGAGTTTACTAGCGTTTTAAAATGTACTGAAATGGAAGAAATGAAATTTCTAGTTGCTACGACGAAAGCGTGCAGACGAAATAGAAAATGAGGAGGTAGAAAACGAGTAAAGCAAGAAATTAGGCAGAAAAAGTAACTGGTCGGATGGGGAAACTATTGGCGGAAATAAAATTCGCGGTGATCCCTTGGAAATCGCCTGAGAATAATTCTTTGCAAAAATTACGACGAGCTCGGTGTAGAATTGCTCAAAGCCTTCCGGAAATCGCGCGTCGTAAAGTAAAATGGGGAGTCGAAGGGAAGTGAGATCCCCGGGCAAAGTCGGGGATCTGTTTCCTCCGAGAAAGAAATCAGGGTGCCTTGGGAAACAACGGCCAATGAGATTCAGCTGTTTCGTGGAATTTCGAGGGAAGGGACTGGCCGGGAACGTCGCGGAAAATCGCGAAAGTTTCGCAACGATCGGCGACGCGACCCTTCCGACAATTCGTTTCGTGCGTTTTCAAAATATTTCTCCAAAATAACGCTCGACGCTTTTACAATATGAATTTAAAAAGAACGCGAGACGGCGACAAGATCGTTCAATCGTACGATTAAAGCACGTCTTCCTCTTGGCCTGCCTCGTACAAAACAATACCGAATTTCTCGCACGTCACATTCGGCCCATTAATCAACGCGAATGCACGCTCTAATTATTGCCCTCGTATTAAACAGCTCCTTCTCTCAATCGCTTTTTCTCGATTGTCTGATGACGCGCGAGAAAAACTCGTCGCTGGGACAACAAAGGGGAGGGTGAATAATCGCTGAAATGAAAAAGGACATCATATCGAGACCACTCGACCTTTGTTCTCGAAACAAGCCAGCGATTCATCGCTTGCGCGTATTCGCAGCTCCATCGGTCTGTATTCGCAAAAAACGACGATCGAGAGGACAATTACACTTTAACCGTACCGGACAAATTCGAACAAAGTAGACAGAGATATAAGTAGACAGAGATTCTGTATCTGTATATATCTGTTGCGTTTCGTTCGAATTTGAAAAAAAAAGATATTTAAGCCATCTCTTTTTATCTTAACAATGTTTAATATTTTCTTGGGCGCCACGTACCGAGGAAAATCGAAAATCGCGAGATTCGCCATCGCCGAGAGATGAACCAAATGTTTCGAAGAAGAAGGAGAATCCATATAAACCAAAAGTTTGGGCGAACGGAGCCAGAAATTTTTGATGCCCCGGCCGCAGTGTTCCCAGACGAAACCGATTCGGTCGGTGACGATTCAATTCCGCGGAAAGAAAGTTCGAATGAGCTGGGTCGCAACGATCGTCGACCGTCGTGTCGTTGATTCGATGGCATCGCAGAGAGAGAGAGAGAGAGAGAGAGAGAGAGTAACAAGAGGAGAGGGTTGACGAGAGGAGAATTGAACGGGAGGTGGAAGAGTCCAAGTTTCCACGAGAGTGGAAAGTTCGATGATCGTGGCTGGAGAACTACCGTAAGATCGTCGAGAGAGCCACGGCCTATTCTCGACAATTTGATTCCGGAAGAGACACTTCTCTACCGTTGAGTACGCTCCGGTGTCGGGGTGATTGCACCGCGGCGCCCTGACGATCCGACGTCGATGCCCAGGCGACTGTTTAATGTCGAAAATTGATCGGATATGCCGGGAGTCCAGGAGCTGAGAGCTCTGAAAAGGTCGCCCCGAATCCGATAACGTTCGGCCTCCATCTCGCGGTGATATCGCGCAGAAAAATTTCTCTATCAATTCGATTTTTCGTCGTAGTCGACGATTCTATTGTACGATTTAATTAAATTTGCCCCTGCAGGCTGCTGTCTACCATCTATGCTCGACCTCAATGAGAATCTCGGGCACAATCGCGCCAGTTTTGTAGCGATGTCGGCGCGCATCTCGGTTCTCTGTCCGAGACGGTAATTAATATCGTCACTTTTGATCGTGTTCTCGATGTGGAACTACCTTTGGAGGTAAACGCCAAACCGAGGGATCTAGTCCGGGATCGTTGACCGGAGGGAAAGTAGGGAAATATTCCGCGGCAGTTTCCAAAGTCACGGCGAACAACAATGTTATCGCGCGCGCGCGCGCGCGCGTGGAAAATTCCAGAGGAAAATTGCGACAGAGAGTCGACGAGCCGGTAACGGGCTGACCCGGAGGACACTCCACTAACTCCCCGTCGAGTTTCGGCGAGATCGAAGAAGTTCGGCGGTCCTTTGAAAGTTGCCCGCC
Organism: Frieseomelitta varia; assembly: GCF_011392965.1. Lineage (NCBI taxonomy): Eukaryota > Metazoa > Arthropoda > Insecta > Hymenoptera > Apidae > Frieseomelitta > Frieseomelitta varia. The sequence continues at coordinate 3,788 of NW_025110242.1, forward strand.
TCCTCAGTCCTGAGAATACGACCACTTGCTGCTCCACTCTCTGGCTTCCCTGGCTGCGAGAACTTTTGCTTTCCTGCCAACGGCGTTACCTTATCTCCTATCCACTGTCCTCCCGTTTATCTCCCGTTCTTTGGCCGCCCAAACTCTCGGCTGGATCTTAATTAAGCAATTAACACGTCGGTAAATTGTCGGTAATTGCGTGCGTGTGTCGTCCATTGTGTTGAAATTTTGTTTTCCGAGAGACGAAAATTTCAGCTCGGATCGAGGCGGTATCTGTATCTTTGTTTTGTGACGGGACGAGATCGGTGTTGCGTTGCGTTAATGATCAATTTCCCTCTGGCTTGCCCACGGTGTTGCGTTTGATTAGAAAATTCCTGCAGTCGATTAACTGGCTCGTCTGTTGCAGCCTCATTAATAGTTAAAGCGAGGCGATTGGACCTCGGGCGCAGACATCAAACGGAGTTTGAATTCTCCGTTCCTTGTAACCGGGGATTCGTTGAGCGGTTTGCGTACTTGCTGATGAACTTGGGTCGAAATCCTTGATTTTGAAGTGCGCGTGCATGTATATACCTGTATATTGCTCGGAACCAACTAGTCGAGCTAACTGTCTACCGCAGGGTAGCTTTGATCTCGAAAAGGTGAACGCAAGATTCGGGTGAGTGTATCTTCGTCGTTGAAATGAATAAATATATATTTACAGTGGGGTGCAAAATTGCGTCGATAACAACAATTTTTAATAGTTTTTTATTTCTATTTAATTCTTCATAGTTTCAGGAAACTGAAGCTATTTTTTAACTTTTAAGATTAGGTTTCTTCCTGGTTGAAAAAAATTAAAAAACATAGAATCAATTTTGCACCAGAATTTTTTCATAGTCAGATTTACAAGCTTTATCATACCTTAATATTTTGTCCATAAGCCATTTGCTTATATACAGGGTGTGGCACTGTCGCCACGATTTTTCAGGCATTTCTGATAGTGTGACAAAACATGTTTTGAGCAAAAATTAATCAGTTTCTAGTTGACACAAAGTACAATATAAAAAAATTCCAAAAACTTTCTTTTTCGATAAAAGAATCAAGGTCACGTTAATTTTTTTAAATGGCGCCCTGTATTTTTGACTTTGCAAGATTGTTGCTTCTGAAAAGACGAATTCAACGACTTTCTATACTATGATCTTCAGGTGTCTTTGACTTCAGAAATTTAGGTTTAATCAACAGATTAAACAATAAATAATTAAATCGACACATTTTGCAGTCGCAAAATGTGAATGAAACGGTCGTTCAAACAAGTGAAAAACGATGTGTGAAAAAAAATTCGGTCGAAATTAAGTATTTTTCAAGTAACGAGCAATCTAATTTTACGCCTGGAACTTGAAACCAGAGGAAAGGGAGCGGAGAATAGAAAATTTGTAAAAAGGACATGATAATTGGTCAAACGGTGTTTCCCCTGTCGACGAGATGGCGAACGATGCTCGAAAGAATACGTCGTTAGAATGGCTTAGACACTCGGCGAGCCATCGAGAAATCGATCCTCGGTTCGTTATATATCGCGCGGCCCTTCACAATCACGCCAGAAACTTTTCAACAGCGTCGCCGCTAAATACACCTCGACGAAGCTCAATCACGCTAATTGAGGAGTTCTTCCTCTCTTCTTTGGACGTTCTGCGCGCTCTGGATATCGGCGCGAGAACCTCCGCCCTCCTCCGAGGCGTCAAATTATCAGCGTTGATTGGCAAGGATGAAACCAACCAGCGACGGGGTCGGGCGAGTGAAAATTAAAACTTCGTTAGGGAGTGTCGATTAAGCGCTGGATAACGGCGGAACTGACATCGCGATACAGAACGGGACACTTTTATATTAACGGGGAGATAATTAAAGTTACGAGCGAATAAACGGCGTGATTAATCGTTCTAATTGAGGAAGATGATTAATCGATCTTAACGCCGTTTTTTTTTTTTTTTCACCGTGCCATCCTTCTCTGCGTTATTCCTATTTACAGTTCATTTATTGAGAAAATCTCTCCCCTCTGATGTATAGAAAGGAAAGTTTATGTCGTCACGTACCTCTGCGTATGTCACTTGGGATTACGAAGGATGTGGGAGCATAAATGATGTGGGAAATAAGTAACTATGATGGACCTTGCTACTCCTATAATTTGTTCTTAACTCAACTATTTGACTTTTGCTATAATTTCTTGCAACTTGCTTGATGAATACTATTTAAGTGTTCTGATTTGTCATAACTTTGCCTTTACCAATTAACTTATTGTCTTGATACTGTTTTACTGTGACAACTGATTAATTGTGCTCTTGTACACGCTGGTTATAATTTCTTGCAACTTGCTTGATGAATACTATTTAACTGTTCTGATTTGTCATAACTTTGTCTTTACCAATTAACTTATTGTCGTGATACTGTTTTACTGTGACAACTGATTAATTGTGCTCTTGTACAGTTTTATAACCACGCTGGTTATAAAAACTGTCGATTGAATATCATATGCAGAAACGATAAATCACTGAACTGTGACTAACTAATCGAAAGTCCTACCTTAGAGAGTTGCACTTGTTACGACATGGTGATCCTTATGATGCAGAATATCGTACTTGAGCTGATCTAAATTTCTGGAACTTTCTAGCAATAAGTAATCAAATTCTTGATTTCCCATTTGATTCAAAGCACATCCATATTATAACTGTTTACAATATTTAACAATATTTAAAGTTCAAATGATTCCTTTCCTTTTCTTTTTTTTTTTTTTCTATCATTTTGTCTCTTCTTCAGCGAGTGAATTTCGTACAACCATTATCTTCTTTAATTTTCCTTACCTCTCCCAATGTTCATACTTTTTCCACAGTTATCTCGTTCACCGTAGGAACCTCAACTTACCTCTACCTCCTTATTCTTATAGGTTTCGAAAGTTGGTGAACTTCCGAGACCATCGAAAGTTTCAAAGACTGGAAGAACTCGCAGACTTTCAAGGTTCCGAGGGCCTCTCTTTCTCTCTCTCCTCTCGTCTGAAATTCCTCTTCGAGTAAGTACAAAATACCTGTACGTTAGGCGCTTGAAGATGTTTAATGTCTTTTCAAACGAAATGAAAGCAAGCTTGCTGCTCTTTAATCTGTTCAAGTGTATTCGAGAAGAAGCAACTTACTCTCCAGTGTAATTAAAGAACGAATGCGCAAATGCAAATTTAATACTGTGCGAAGTGATTCTTTTGCAGTTGGTAATAATTTATCGTTCCACTCAGCATCGCGTATCCCCTCCCAACATTCTTCCTCTCGCCGATTAACTTTGTGAAAATATCGGGGTACAAGATTTAAGGGGAAGCCGGGAAAGAAAAAGGAAATCGTTGTCTAACGATTCCTTAAATCTACCACACTGATTTCCCCGAACTGAAGCAAACGATCCCGCAATTACGTTTCTTGCTCCTCACCTTCCGAGCGTGATGCAGCAACGGCTACTGTTGCCACCAGAGAGATACTCCGAAGAAGAAAACCGTTTCATCGCGTTCCCTGTGAAATTTCAGAGAGAGAATCTTTGAGAAACTTCGTTCCAACGTCGAGCAAATGGAACGAGGAGCGCGGATTATAAAATTTTAATCGGAACGTAGGGAAATATAATACACACAGGGAAATAGAATAGAATTATAAACGAATGTTGTTTAAAAAAGGGAAATCGACCCTTGCGACCTCGTCCGAGAGATGAACCGTGATCGATGCACGAATTATTTTCAACCTATGAAACCCGCAGCCCGTGGAAAATCGGCTTTTACACGCGAATTAAACCGCAGATTCCATTACGGCGCGCAGAATTTTGCTGCCGGTTTGTCGAAGTCCCCGGAGGAGCACGTTTTATTACCAACTTGGCGCTCGCCCCTCGGGCGAGACGTACAGACTTGCTTGCTTTATCTGCGTTTTCACTTCGACGACCACAGTCGAGAAAGAGAGAGAGCAAAACGATTTTAACAGTCTGAAGACACTCGACTTTCTGTCGATACGGGCCGTTTAACCAACGAGAAGCAGTGGAACGAATCGGTTTCACTTAGTGTGTGCTCTGCGGAGTGATAAGTCGTGTACAGGGTGGAAAGAAAAGTTTGTTCGTGGCTGTCATAGATGAATTCTACACCTTCGATTTGATCCTGAACTTTTTTTCTTTGTAACATTCTATTTTACTCATTGCAAAGATAAAAAACTTTTAACCTAATAGTTCTCTTGAAAAATAGGAGAAACGTTTCTTAATCGTTTAACAGCGACTTTATGATTCTGGATTAGGTTTCACTAACATTTGATTCATCATAGTAGCATCAGACTGAGTCTAAATAATCAGATAATAGAACTAACTACTAATATTATTCGAAATATAAACATTACATAATATAGACATAAAGTCGTCGTTAGCACGCACGCGTTCGTAGTGTTCAATGATCAAACTTGTTTGTCATTTTCTCATAAGAACCATTAGGTGTCTTGGGGAAATTTTACTTTCGTAACGAGTAGAATACAATGCAAGAAGAAACGAATTTGAGATTCAAGGTTCTTTACATGTATTTCCATCGAATCAAAGGTGTGGAAAGACAACTAAAATCAAAGCCTCCTCCTCAAATAACGAAAACCGATGAAAGATCCTATGCGAAAAACATTTTCACATTTTTTTACGAAAATTCTACCCTTCTAGAACGAGAGGTTCGTTACGTTATTGCCGCTACGACTCGTTGGGAACTTGACTTGCAAATTTGCAGCTTTGTCAAACAACAGCGAAGCTAATTGCGTCTTTTTGCGCCGGGGGGAACTTTCGAAAAATATTTTTCAACCAGAGAGAACGACGCAATTACGAAGGTTACTGAGTGAAAATGAATGACGTTTAATAACACTAGTTGAGAACTTGTTTGATGAACATTTCCGTCTATTTGACGGAACGCGGAACAAAGTGCTGTGGCAACGCGCGTAATGTTTCGCGATATTGTTCAACATCGGGCGCGTTCAGCCAATATGCTGAATCGTGTGCATTGATCGAGTATGTGTTCTATGCCGTCGGAAAATATTCGAAACGCTTTTCATTTCAAGAATTTATGGTCGATACGCGGCGTTCTGTTTCGCGAACGTATGATGGCTTGATAGGTACATCGAAGGTTGCTTTATCGTCTCACTTGCGCCTGATGTAAGGGACATGTACCTCCTAAGATGAAATAATTCGCGCATTTATTGCAATAACGAAGCTTAAACGCGCAGTTTGTTTATTTCGTAAAATGATAGTAAATTCGGTCTTTAATTCCAATTTATACGAGTTTCGGCAAAGTCGAGTTTTCAGAGATTCATTCGGTCATCCCATAAGATCGAAAGAATATTAAATTCCAAGTAAAAAAAAAAAGTATTAATAAAAAGTATAAAAATGGTATGGGATGTGTGTACAGTGAAGCATCAACAGTAACGGACAACACGAAACAGCGAATTTCTACAAGCGTGTAGCGTAATTTCTGCACAATCAATTTAGAATGCCGCTAATTTATTGATACCATGATTAAATTGTACAAGTGTTAACAGAATTTTGAGCATCGCATGTAGATAGGTTTACAAATTATTATTGCAAGCAAATGGTCCTACTGCTCTATGTAGTTTTCATCCTCGAGACAAATTATCGCAAAATATCTCCTTAACCATTAGGGCAATGTGGCTAAATATTTTTTTTACTTGGAATTCGATATTCTTTCGATTTATGATAAAAATTGGAATTTCGAAACCTCTCTCATACATCAAAAAATTGACATCCAATATTTTTCCTCCCTTAATCCCGTTTACGCTTGCAACTGATTGCGGACCATAACGAGCGATCGAACCGTATACAATAATTCGTCGCTTTCTTTTCCTTTTGAACTCGCCGGTATGAAGTCACTGGATAGAAATTATCGAGAAGTAATAAATTTATTATTTGTTTTGCCTGAGTTACACTTAAATATACTTAAAAAACTCAGAAGATATTGCAATTTTGGGGACAAAAAATTGTCGACGTGCGTGGCACGTGATTCCAGCGCAAGAGGTTAGCCACTTGCGCTGGCAACTGATTTGCGGACCATAACGAGTGACCAAACCGTATACAATAATTCGTCGCTTTCTTTTCCTTTTGAACTCGCCGGTATGAAGTCACTGGATAGAAATTATCGAGAAGTAATAAATTTATTATTTGTTTTGCCTGAGTTACATTTAAATATACTTAAAAAACTCAGAAGATATTGCAATTTTGGGGACAAAAAATTGTCGACGTGCGTGGCACGTGATTCCAGCGCAAGAGGTTAGCCACTTGCGCTGGCAACTGATTTGCGGACCATAACGAGTGACCAAACCGTATACAATAATTCGTCGCTTTCTTTTCCTTTTGAACTCGTCGGTATGAAGTCACTGGATAGAAATTATCGAGAAGTAATAAATTCATTATTTGTTTTGCCTGAGTTACACTTAAATATACTTAAAAAAACTCAGAAGATATTGCAATTTTGGGAACAAAAAATTATCGACGTGCATGGCACGTGATTCCAGCGCAAGAGGTTAGCCACTTGCGCTGGCAACTGATTTGCGGACCATAACGAGCGACCGAACCGTATACAATAATTCGTCGCTTTCTTCTTCTTTTGGACTCGTCGGTACATCACTGGGACGGGAATACTGAGAAGTAATAAATTTATTATTTGTTCTGCCTATTTTGTTTTACTTAAACATACGTTGTTCCAGCGCGAGAGGTTAAAAAACAACTTTACCAAAGAAACATCATCGACGATACCTCCAAGAGCGAGAAAACCAAACGTTCTCGACGAGAATCAAAGGAAATCCTCTCGGCTTACTTTCGCCGCGACAAGGTTTACGAGAGACGCCCGCAGGCGTGTACGAACAGGCGTAACGCGGGGAATCGGTCGAAAGAAACGGCGTTCGCAGGGATTCGACAGTTAATGGTGAGGTTCGTCGCATTTCCGGACGGAAGAGACACGGCAGCGGCATTCTCTATTGCGCGAATCCAACGTCCTGATCTCTGTCCTCTCCCCGGTGGATGCTGCTGCTGTTGCTGCTGCTACTGTTGCTGCTCCGGGTTATCACGCTTCATAAATCTTGGCGAGGCGTGGAACCGATGCGAGTGCCGGAGACTGCATCGCGCAAACTGCGACGCGCGGAATGGCCACTAAGTTCAGTTGACTCTGGCCCGACGAACTCTCTCTTGCCTGGTGACGCGAATAACTTCCGGAATAGGAGCACGCGCGCGCGTGCAACGCCACTGCCGACTTATCTCCGGCTGTAAATCCGCGTCGTTACGGCGATATTGGCGCGACGCGCGGTCGAAGAGATTGTAAAAATATCAAGTGGGAAATACGAGAGCCGAAAGAAGAATGCGTTCGCTGCCAACTGCGCGGATAGACACCGTGCAATTCACAGGTGCCGGATGTACGCGGCTGAAGGATATTATCGGTAACGAGGGGGGAGCAAATCACTCGCTCGCAGTCGAGGCAAACTTTCGCCCCGAAATTCCAAAAATTCGAATTTTCGGAACTCGTTCGAACGATGGAAAAGAAATGGGATGTAAAGTGTAAATTTGCACTTTGCGCGTTTGGATTCCTGTGGACAATTTTGACCAACTTTCGCATCCTTCGCCCGTTAACTTGCGCTGAAGTCACGTGGAATAAAATAAAGTGATAAACAAATAAAGTTTTAAAACGTATAAACGCACAAATATAAAATAATTCCAATGGAAACTTTTTCTGTAGTACTTCGATCAGTTAAATTATTACAAAATAAAATCCAGAATACAATTTGAGCTCATCTTCAAGGTGAAATGCAAAAAATTCACTGTGAAACTCTTGCGCTGGAATGACGTGCCACGTCGAGAATCTTTTGTTCCCAAAATTGCTATGTTTCGTCAGTTTTAAGTATATTTAAATATAGTCCAGGCAAAACAAATAATAAATTTATTACTTCTCAATAATTTCTATCCAGTGACGTCATACCGACGAGTATCCAAAGGAAAAGAAAGCGACAGATTATTGTATCCGGTTCGGTCACTCGTTATGGTCCGCGAACCAGTTGCAAGGGATTAAAATTTCTATCCCAGATGCGCGAATGATCGTAGAAATAAAGCTAGCCATTTTTTTTATTATTATTATTATTATTATTTCCACGTACGCGCGTATTCTACGCGAAGGCCGTGAGCTGTAAAAAAAACTCGGATGTCGAGTATCATCGATAACGAGATCCACGACGCAGAGTTTTCAGCGTACGCGCTTGTTGCACCTCAAATACATGTTATCGCGATCTCGCGTTCGATTCTTCGAGGATGGTTCGCGCAGTGGCGGTCTATCGATCGAGGGTGAAGGGGCGCGAACGCGATGAGATCATTATTCTTGCGTACCGCGGAAAGCAAGGCAGGCTGGTTTCAAAAATAAAATGTCACGGCGTGAAAGTGTCGCGAAAATACGCCGTGGCGATATATCGCGTTGAAAAAACGAGGAAAAAGTTGCCACTTAGGAGCATATAGGCTTCTCGTGTATCCGCGGTAATGTAACATTTATAACTACCATAAATCACCGCGTGTGTAATCGTGCGAGGCCAAAGTTGACCATCTGTTTCACGCGCGGCGATAAAAATTTCACCCACCGAGCGAACCGGGTTCTCGCAATGAAAGCTTCTAAGCCAACGCTTTAATCTCGCCTCGTGGAAAGTCAATTCGCTTGCCGATCTTCGACGATCTTGCGTTCGATTTCCGTGCCTCGACGGAAAGATTCTCCTGATTATGAATATTTCCAGAAAATTTGATCTGCTACTAACGTGGTACGTAACCGTGTGCGACTTGACAGTTTTGGGCGAGCGTTTCACCAATGGTCCCATAAGTTCTTGACCGATTCCGCTGTATGCGTAGTTTGCAGATCAATTCAACGTTATCTAGAGCCGCTTCTATGGCACCGGACATAAACAATCCGTAATCGATCCGACGAATATATAGACGCACGAAATTCAATTCGTACAACGTGCCACGTAGAGCAGAACAAACCTGTATATATAGAGCAACGTTATGTAAATAGTTCACGCGCGTTGCAAATCTATCGTCCAATTGCGAAACCGAACGATTTATCTTAGTTAACATCCCCAAATAGACCTGAGATAATTGCTAATTAGCTTTCACGGCCGGGAGCATTGTTCTTTCTTCATTCAAACTGTCCATTGGTCGCAAATTGGCAAGCTCGACTCGAGCAAAGAACAAGAAGCGAGCTAGACTTCTTTGTAGCTAGATGGGAGATTTCTTTGTAACGCGATGACAGATCTTCTTCGCTCGAGCGCAGCCTTTACCTCTGAGAGATGTTTCGTTACGTCTTAAGGAACCTCGATAAAAAAAAAAAGCTAGTAAATCTTTCGAGAAAGGAGATTCGAAGAGCCAGTAGAATTCTCGGCTTCAATCTGTACATCCCCTTTCGTGTTCCGCAATCTTTCCCTCGATATCTATTGGGTTAAGTAAAAAGTAATTTTATATTTTGGTGCAAAAGTGAAACGAGATTCTTTTTTCGTTTATTCTAAATGTAGTTTGTATACCAAATGTGCACGTTTTGTTTGACTATCTTTTGAGGTGAAACCATAATCCCGCAGAACTTCTATGAAAGACTATAGAACTTCTGTCGTTTTTGGGCGAGAGAATGTTACACGTGATTTTCACAAGCCTCGAAGGCCAACCTTGAAGTCAACTTCGCACCGTTAAAGGAGTTCTGTAGAGATCGAAACAAATGAGAGTCTGATGCTGCAAGGTCAGGACTATAGAGTGGACGAATTTCCAGATTGAAAACGACTTGAACCAACTTTGTATCAGACATACTGATACGTGCATCGTGTCCATAAACGTCACGAATTTTTTTAGCAACCCGAATCGTATTGTTCCTTTTCTTCCAATAAAATTTCAAAATGTGCCAATTTTCTTCTTTTTTTAACTTAATTTTTTTTTTTTAAATTACTTTACGATATTTCACATTTTAAACGTACGCAAGTAGAGTTATGCTATCCTAAAGCCGTCCATGGAGAACAAATTACTTTTTACTCAATATTATACGGCCAGGCGAAATCGTATTTTCGAGTCGGATGAATATTTCCAGTAAATATCCGAATGATTTAATTGGAGTATTAATTCAGAGTAATTCAGAGTTAACGTTAAAAGGCTCGAGCGATTTAAATAATCGCGGCTTGCTACACAAACGGGCGAAGGGAGGGATGTTACAGCTGTAACGCGCAGCTGTGAATCATGTTTCAGGATGATTTCAGTAGAAACGGTGAAAGGCACTCGCGTATAAAGCTGTTAACGCAACGATGATTCCGCGATACTCGGCAGCGGAAAGCCTCCGCCCGCAAGATTCGGCATTGTTCGTGGATCGGAGGCACGCTGAACGTAAATATACGGCCAGACCGCCGAAGATTAACCGCGTTAGGACGGTTTCCACGCGCGTGCCACTTTCCTCCCCCACTTCTTCCCCGAGTTTAACCACTTGCGCTGGCAACTGATTGCGGACCATAACGAGTGACCAAACCGTATACAATAATTCGTCGCTTTCTCTTCCTTTTGAACTCGTCGGTATGATATTACTGGATAAAAATTATCGAGAAGTAATAAATTTATTATTTGTTTTGCCTACGTTATACTTAAATATACTTAAAAAAACTGAGAAGATGTTGCAATTTTGGGACAAAGAATTCTCGACGTGCGTGGCACGCCGTTTCAGCGCAAGAGGTTAACCACTTGCTCTGGCAACTGATTTGCGGACCATAACGAGTGACCAAAATCGTATACAATAATTCGTCGCTTTCTCTTCCTTTTGAACTCGTCGGTATGATATTACTAGAGAAGTAATAAATTTATTATTTGTTTTGTCTGGTATACTTAAAAAACTAAGAAAATATTGCAATTTAGGGACAAAAAATTCTCGACATTAATGCACGCCTCATAATCAGCCTATTCTCTATCACTGTATCACTCTCTCTCTCTCTCTCTCTCTCTCTCTCTCTCTCTCTCTCTCTCTCTCTCTCTCTATATATGTATACCGCTAGAGCCAACCCTGGACATACGTGACATTTCGGGCTAATGGAAACAAACATGTGCATCCATTTTGGCGCGTTTCCATCGGGGCCATCCTTCCCCTTTTTAAGAAAACAAACAATTTTAAGATTGAACTTTGTTTGAACGATCCGTCTGCGTGCACGTTCAAACAAGTGGAAATTTTTCTGTTTCTTGAATAAATGTCGCGGCTAATTGTAAGAACTTTCCCCCGTTCTCTCGAAAGATTTTTAAAATATTTAATTCCTACAAATCGAAGCGCGTTTAAATAGCAGTGTTGTAAGTTGCAAGGTGAATCGCAGGGATTAACGTGCTTCGTCGATATTATATTTAATTCACCGATTGTGCGGTCGCTTCTATTGGTAACCAACTGCATAATACTCTGGCTAGCTTCGAGTGGCGTGCTTTGTGTAATTATACCTATACCGGTGTTTGTTTCGATCACGGATTAAAATCATTCGATTGAATATTTTATAAAGGATGGAACGTATCTATCCTTCATCGATGGAACCGGTTCAATGTTTCAACGATAATACTGCGTAGATAATTCGCGGTAATTAGCGGTAAACTCAGTGATTATCAAATTAATCTTTCAAGGGGGACGAGCAGTCTGATCGCTCTTTAAAAGGTTTGTCGCCCGTTTGAAACGCGAGCACGAAGGAGATAGAGCGTGAAACTTTGCAAACGACGCTGGTAAAGCTGGCATAATATTTCTATTTCAGGGGGACACCGAAAGGCACTTTCGTATCAAAGACACGAGAGAGAGTTGCTCGACATGTCCCGACAATAGCGCTTATATCCTGTTTCCCGAGATGGAATATTTGGGCATTAAGAACTCGACGAGAGTCACCGGCGAGTAATGGGAAAAGCGTTGGGATGAAAGTTTTGGACAGATCGTAAACCGTTGATTGGACGAAACTTTCGAATAATCGGGAAATTAGATAATTGGTCGCAATTTGATTTGACGTTTCGTTCCAACGTGGCGAATTAACTTAAATCGAGCATAACTAGATTCGTGGCTAATTAACTGTGTGCGGATTATCAGATAATTCGTTATATGCATATACTAGATAATTTGTTCGTCATTGATACGCAGGTGTGCGAGTTTAATTAACCTGGTAATTTCAAGTTTTCGCTAATTCCGCGGCACGAATTCGCCGATATTCGTCCTCGCGAAACATCGACAGAGGGATCCAGTAACAATTCGTTAGTTTCGTCGTCGTATGTCAGATTTTTAATCAGTATTTACTTAATACTTTTACTCGAAAACATTGTAGTATATCAGGCGTTTCAGTACGAAAAGTATTTTTTTTAATAAATATTGCACGGCACGTTTCTGTTTCCTGCACTTTGTGATCCCCGAAAAAAAGAAACGCTTTATCTCGTGACGTAATGAAATCACTCTTGCTATCTTTGCGGCGGGTTCGCGGCGTTTCCCAGAATGTGTTACACCGCTGGCGAAGGGAACGTAGCGGAACGGAAGTCGTATTTTTGATCGCTTTCGTGTTCCACTTTTGGCGAAACCTATTGCGCCTTCCCTATTGTTATCGCAGCCTTGTAACTCTGTCAAAAATTTTACAGAAATATCCGTCCGTTCCCTTCGACGATGCAAAAATGTATCATCGATAACGTCGGATGTCGTACGAGTTGGATTGCTCGCGGTAAATATTGCGAATGTTATTCCCTGACGTGAGCACGAAACACAGTTGCAAATAAATAAGCAGAATGAATCTTCGATGGAAAGTCCATGTTCGATATCTACCGATTCTTGAAATTTCGTTCAGAATGATAACGAATCATTTCCACGCGTTGGCACGTGTCTAGAAATATATACATAAGTTACGTCGTGGGCTCGAATTCAAAAAAATCGCGACGAAGTGATTTGACGTTCGAGTACTAGTCTCAACGTATATATAGGGTGGTAAGAAAAGTTCGTCAATGGCTATCATAGATAAATTCTTGAATTTCAAGGTTAAAATTTTTCTTCTTTGCATTGTATTCTACTGGTCACGAAGATAAAAATTTTCCAAGAAGCCTAATAGTTCTTCTGAAAAATGGCAAGAAAATTCCTCTTACGTGCTAACAGCGACTTTATGGTTCTGGACGAGTAGATATGATATTTATATTTATATATTTATATTAGACTCACACTAATGCTGCAACTACGATAAATCAAATGTTAATAAAACCTAATGCAAAAATTAACGTAAAATAAACATCTACGCGTTCAGAATCATAAAGTCGCTGTTAGCACGCACGCGTCCAAACTTCTTTGCCAGATTTCATATGTTCCTTGAAAAATTTTATTTTCACGATGAATAGAATGCAATGCAAAAAAAAAAAAAGGAAAACATAATTTGATTCTGGACGCGTAGATATAATATTTATATTTCGAATAATGTTATCATTTAGACTCACACTAATGCTACAACTACGATAAATCAAATGTTAATGAAACCTAATACGAAAATTACGTAAAATAGACAGCCACGTGTTCAGAACCATAAAGTCGCTGTTAGCACGCGTCTGCAGTGTTAAATGAACTTTTTCGCTATTCTTCAAGAACTATTAGCTTCCTTGAAGAAGTTTACTTTTTACTTTCGTGATGAGCCGAGTACAATGCAAAAAGAAAAGAATTTGAAATTCACAGTTTTCTGCATGTATTTCCATCAAATCAAAAGTGTAGAATTCATCTATGGAGAATTTCACGGATAAACTTCTCTTTCCACCCTGTAGCTGCAGTGAATTTGAGGAGGGTAGTTTATCCAGTGGGTGTGGAAATTTATCATTTCCAAGTGTGAAAGGTGGCCAGAGCAACGAAAACGACGACGACGATGTATTTGTTGCCGGATGGGGGATGGTCGATTATTACATTTCATATCCTCGGCCAGCGGTACTTGAAGATATTGGCTTTCAATTTGGCCGGTGAGGTGGCGGAGGGCGAGCCCTGTTCGTTTTCGCGGCTGCGGCTATCCGTACAGACGTGCATTCCTCGACTTCCTGGCAAGTCGAATAGGCCGGAATCCGCGCTGGAATGCGACCGGGTATTTTAAAGATGAGCGCCCTCCCTTTCAACCGGAATAGACGCCTAGACTGGATACTCGGCTTGCCGAGATTAATTGAAGCGTTACAGGTATTTTAAGTCTCCCTCTCTCGTTAACGCCGCGAATTCCTTCGCGCCATTCTTGTTCGCGTTACGCGTCATCTTGATTGAAGGTTTTTGCCCGCCGTTACAGGGCTCTTAGTTAAGTCTGCAGCCGCTGGCGAGATTGATCGATATAGTAAAATTATTATACGCACTGAATAACTGAAAAGATTTCAAAGAACAACGGCAAACTGCGGTCTGAGACATTCGGTTAGGATACTTTCCGAAACAATTTTCGCTGTTAGCGAAGAATGATATATCAATTTTGATCCGAATAGAAAACAACTTTTTCTCATTTGTCGCGTTTTCTCTTGACAGAAAGTACTGAAAAAGAGATACACGTAATGTAATGTAATGTTACACTGCTGTTAAAAATTGTAAGAAATCTTTTTACAAAGAGCTTCAACTTGAATTCGGAAATAAATTTTTTTAATAATTACGTAAATTTATATAATACAACGACAAAAGTCTAATTTATTTTCGCAAATTTTCAATGCCTTTCTTCTTCTATTTTGAGCGGAATAACAAGAGTATGTGTTTCAGTGGAAGTTTTGCAGACAAGATTTGTTGTCTATGGTCAGATTTACAAGCTTTATTATATACAATCTATATGATTGAAATTTAAATTTTAAATTCATCTTTTTTCTTTTTCTTCTGACTTTAGGATTTGGAAATGTAGTACATTTCTTCAAGTAACTAAATAAAAAAATGGCGTTTCTGTAGAAGTTTCTTAACATTGAAAGAATAATAGTTCATTAACATGTAAAGTCAAATCCACAGATTCTAAAAATACAACAAAGAACCCCTCAATTAACAATTCGTTCAATGTTCTGTCAACGTGATAATTAAACAACAGCTTGTCAACTATAAACGGCTAAACCCACAAAAACAGAAACCCACTAAAAACACTAAAATTAAATTATTGCAAACAGTTCTGGTCAATCGATCACTCTCTGCAGTATGTAACACCACCTCGGGAAATAATCTTAGGAAATCTTGCGGCAGTCTGACGTGGTGTCGATGAAACACGATTCGGTCGAACCGTGGAAAGAATCGCGCTATTTGTACGAAACGATGCCCGACAGTTTCGCCGGGGACAGTTTCACTCGGTGTTACATCAGCGTCAGTTGACAACGGGGTCTCGGAAGGCGAGTCTGAGTGCAACATTAATATTCCCCGGGCGAAAGAAACTTTGGCCGAGTTTTTTTCTTTTTTTTTTTTTTTTTTCGACGATTTCGGTCGGAAAACTGTCGGACGGTCGAGCGGGCACTTTTATTCAGGATCGCCGGTTACGACCGAACAATAACTCAGTGCGCGAGACCACTCAATGGTTAAAAACGTCGGGAAATAATGGCCTTGGTCCGAGGCACGATGCATCGCCCGGCAGCAAAATCGGCGGACAAAACCGGCCAACGAGCAACGTTACGAGCGACAACTACTTAGACTTTGAAAGCCCCGACGTTACCGTCGCGCTTTTCTATTCAATTTCCGGCCAGCTCTTCCATCGATCGATGCGTCGAGCGAGCGTATTACGCAATTTTCCACCTTTTCCGCTCGCGGAGACTACCCCTACGCAAACATCGAGCCGTGCCCGAATATGCGTACGCTAATGTAACGATATCGGCGGATAAGAGGATTGCGGGGACACGCGGAGAACTCCAACGACGCAATCGCTGCTGGAATTTTTCACCGGCGCTCGGAATGGGATTACCCCGGGACGTAGAATTTAATCTGCATATAAAACTTTCCGGCGACTTGCCGGATCCGACTCTCAATTCCCGTTCGTTCGTTGTCTTCCTCCTCGTCGATTACGCGACAACGGATAAGCTGCGTATCATTTCTTTCTTTCTTTTTCTTTTTTTTTTTTTTTTGTCGAAGTTCGAAACGTCCTCGAGGAACGAATCGATCGAGTTCCGAGTTGTTTCTCTCTGATCCTCGAGAGAAAAATATCTAATTCAACTCTAAATTAAATCATGGTTGACGATCGCTGATTCTGAGATCAGGGAGTAAAAGATCTAAGTGAACGTAAGCTTGTTAGACTTGAATTCGGATAATGAAAAATTGCAACTTTGTAAAGGAAAGATATGTATAACGATCCACTTGGTCTCGTTTTTAAAGAGCGAAGCTTCTGCTTCAACGATCGTTGGTTCGTTTATTTCAAAGATGATTTTACATCACGTGAGTGGATGAGAAAATGAAGACACATTTTTCTCGAAAATTGTCAGAACTCAATCCATTATGCGTAAAAGCATTAAAAATTTCTTTTCGTAATTAAATCCATCATTGAAGATTGAAGTTTCCCCTTCACAATGATTCCCTAAAACTCGTTGTACAGGGTAGAACGAAAAGTGTGTAGATGTGTCCGTAGATGTCAAAGATGACTTCTGCAACTTCGATTCTATGGAAATACTATCTACTACTGTGTCTAAACTATCGACAATTTTTCATTGTCATTGGTACAGTTGTGCTCCTCACTGTACTTGAGAAAAAAGCACGAAAGAGAACGTGCCGAGAAGATGTCTGGCCATCAATCTTAAAATCGACACTTATGTAAAGGCAAAGTGTAGAAAGCTAGAAGGTCCAGAGACAAATCGTCGAAGAGGAACACATGTATCAAGAAGCATGTATAATCTATTTGCTCGTTTAACAGTTTAGCGACGATCGCTGAACGCGTCGCAATTTATTTATCGCAGAAGACGAAGCGACGAATTCAAGGTCTCCATTGTAGCTAACGTGGAGGATTATTAAACGTCGTCAAATTTTCTTTAACGTTCCGTTATATATTTCTCGGCGCTTTCCGGTAACATCGTGCCTCGTTATCCGAGAAACGTGCTCGCCGGGTTTCATTTTACCCATCCGACTACCAAAGTGCTCTCGCAGAAATTTAAATTGGCCACGAAATATTGGTACGCGGGCGCTGCGGATTTCCGGGAGCCCCGTAACGAGGAAGAATAACGTGATTTTAATTTGGAAAACGGGTCTTGGAAACGGAGCCGGTTTCACATGTTGCTATCTTTTCTTAGTCACCGACGAGTTCTATGAGAATCTACGCGCGGGATCGTTTTTCTCTTTTTCTTTTTTTCGGCTGTTTTCATCGAAGCTAAGATTTTCGTCGATTTTTACCTTTCGTAATTCGAGAATTATGCAAGGGGAACGTCTCCGAGAAAATATCCTCCAACTCGTGGATTTCGTTTGAAATTTCGATGTTAACGTTACTCCCGGAGATGAGAAAAACGATTTCGATATCGTTGAACAGAGAAATAAATCGAATCGTCTTCTGACGAGCCGCGGCCGACGAACAATTTTCCATCCTGTCCTCGAGTCTGTTCCAAATTTGTTTCGTTCCGCTCAGAGGCAACAGAGACTCGGATACACGCCGCGCGAAACAACGTTTATTGGGTCGTTTTAAAAATGTCTCGACTTACAAAATCCTGTCCATGGGAAAATCAAAAATGCACGTGTCAGTGTCGCATCCTCCAAATTTTCTGTAATTTTTTTCCGATCTGACACTTGAGATCGTATATTTTCGATTTGTTAGGCTCCGTTGACAACCGTCTTGCCTTCGATCCATTTTCAGTCCGTTCAGACCGATATATCGGTGTTTGGACTCTAGGAATGGCGATGCGCGAGGCAATAAAATTCGCAGGATATCGAAAAATGCCCGCAGTTAGAGGTTTTTATGGATCCAGGGGAAACACTTTATGACGTCCATATCGTTTTTCATGTTTTCCTTGCCTTCCTTTTCTCTCTCTCTCTCTCTCTCTCTTTGTTTTTTTTTTTTTTTTGCTTTATTTATCGCGCAAACGCCTCGCGGTTGAATTGCAAAATACAATAGAACATGGCCAGTTGCTTGCCAGTTTTATTTGCGAGAGCTACGCGAGCCGAATCGTCGCGGGGAAAATGTATTTGCAAATTAGGGGGATGTAGACCCAGAAATGGATTCGCATGGCTGAGAGACAAAATCGAAATGGATACGGTCGAATTTTTCAGAATCGCAATTGTACCCCGGTGTACACAAAAAAATTTTTATCGCACACGAGAAAACTAAAAATTTTCGCTTCGGAATTTCATTTTTTCGGCTCAACTTTGAGGAGGAAGCCAATTTCGTATCGTTTGCATTGACATTGGAACTTGTTTTCGGTGTGGAAATAACGAACTGGAAATAACCACGAGCAATCGCTGCAACGAGCAAAACGTTCAAGACTTTTTAATTTAAACGTTTATGAATCGGTCGCGTAACAAGCGAAATGCAATTTGATAAATACAGTGTTGCTGTAATTAACTAATAAATTCGCGTCGTACAAGAGACGTTTGTTGCAACTGCAAACGCGTACATTAATTGCTTCACGGTTTAGCTCACTTTACATTTACAATTATTCCTGCAATAAAACAGCAGCGTAATTGTTGCAGCACAATAATACGGTGCCCGTTGCCCGATCGTTAACGAACTGCAAAACGTTCGCCGCTGGCAAGTGCTGTCTTCCATAAATTTTGAATGACAAAGACACTCGGTCGCATTCCGATACGAATCGATCGTATTGTAATTTGTTGAATCGTTGCAAACGCGATCGCGAACGATTTAAACAAATCGTCCTGTAAATTATATCCAAGCATATATATTCCCTCCCATTTTTCATGCTTCGTTTTCGGCCGCCACAGTGTGTGCGTTATCAACGATTGATATCAGAGTTTATGAAACTCGCGTTACTCGCGAACGCCGAACGACTTTTTGGGAAGAAGTATTGTTTTCTCCGAAAAAAAAAAAAAAAAATCAATTTCAATCCGAGCAACTCCGGCGAAGTTTGATACGACAAAGTGACTTGTGAATCTAAAATGCGCTGATTCGTTTATAAATTTATTTTGATACACGTGTATTTTTATATCTTACCGTCACCTTCATTTTCTGATTTTTTTTGCGCGTAAATCTCTCGCTCGAGGCTTAGCTTTCGCTCGACATTTCACGCAGCTTGCGGTAATTCTTCGAATATCAATAATGCGCTACAACCGTCTCGATTGACCGCCGAAAAATAATATTCGTTATTCATATATCCGGGCAATTGATTATTCAGTCAGCCGATCTGTACACAGGAATATTTGATTCGGTTATAAATGCTTAAATAACGCGCGGCTTCGGCATGGCAACGAGTGTGCCTCGTCCGCCCGTTAATAATTATCCCTCGAGTGACAGTCGAAAATATTTAAACGTCGAAAATATTTAACAGTCGAAAATATTTAAACGTCTTGCGAAAGATTTCTCTCGGCTACGGCACAACATGCGTTCAAGTTTCATTGTAACGAAATCGCGTTGAAAACTGCAAACTTTTGAAATGCCTCGTGCAACGTACGTGCAGCTGGACACACAAAAATGTGTTCAAACATTTACCAAATTTTCCAGGACGCTGTAGAATGTTTAAACCGTTCGCACGTCTAAAATTTTCACATTGAAAACAGAGTGAGAAATTCATACGGACAGTTTTCGTTCTGCACTCTTTAGGGGTGAAACGATCGAAACTCTTGATGTCTCTCTCGACTCGAATTTTCTCATTTTGATTCCTAAATGTGCACCAACCTCGAAAGTGAAGAAATTAACGAGAAATAATAATAATTTTAGTTGAAACAGACACGTAAAATTGGACATTTTTAAAAATCTCGATTCTCATCGAATAATTTGATTCTTCTTCCTCGAAATGTTCTGACAACTGTGTTTAACTTTGTATCTTGAATTTTTTTCTACGATAAAAGATAGTGTTCCTTGGTAAGAAGTCATACTTTCTATTGACAATTATAGTGCATAGTATGTTTTTAAAAAATATTGAACGGAATGAAGAAGATTGAAAGAAATGTTTTACATTTGACAAGCAATAGCTTTTTAACAGTTAAGATTTCATTAATATATATTATATATATATATAAATATAAACTTACGTTAACTTATTTATTTTTATTAATACTTCAATTTCGAAAATTTTATATAATTTTAGCTTCAAGATAAATTTTTATATTTAAATATAATCACTATAAATCTTATGTTACAATTTATAAATAACTACTTTAAATAAAGCTCTATAATTTTATCTAAATCATACACTATCAATTATTTTTATTATAATAACACTGAACTCTGACATTTAAATTAATTTTATTTTAATTTTACATTTTACGCTAAATATTTTTGTACGTTCAATGTTACTCGATTTTGTTTATAACTTCAAAATTGAAAGCTTTATTTACGTGTGATTAGTTAAAGTGGTCTAGTAACATAGTAAATAGACTATGAAATAAACAACTTGTCAAATTTCTTCGTAAAATTAATGAAACAGCAATTAAAAGAGATACGAAGCATATCATTGAAATGGAATTCTTTTTTTTTTAATATTTATGTCAAATTTCATTGCAAATGACATTTTTCATGAGTTACTCAGGAATGTCTCAATCCGATCCACTTTGCGCCGTTTCAACTTCGCGTTAAAATTTGTCGGATTCGTTTCGTTCTGTCTCCCCGATCCCCGAAGAAATTACAGAGCATTACCGTGCAATTTTTTCCGGACAAGGCAAGACACGTCTCGCAGGACGTTTAACGCGACGAGTCGCGTCAAATTTGTCGGTCTGGAACGAGAGAAACGAGCCCAGCCGTTGGGGAAACGATTTGACACAATACGCGCGTCGGACACGATTAAAAAAAAAAAAAATGGAAGGAGAAGAGAAGGAGCAGAGAAGAAGGAGTAAAAGGACACAGCGAGAAGAGAAAGAGAGAGAGAGAGAGACGAAAGGGGAAGTGATTGTTATTAAAAGCCACGAAAGCGCGAAGCACGGAGTCAATATCTCTCACCCCCGGCCGGACTTTTGCCCGGCGACACGGAAAAATTTCGCTGCTCTTTCGGTCTCGCGCTCGAGTCGCGCGCTCCGGGCACGTACATCAGAAGAATCTACGACTATCGAGGAATAAAAGGCGGGAAAGGACGCTCAGAGAGAGAGAGAGAGAGAGAAAATGAAGAAACGGCGAAAGAAACTCATTGTTGGAATGAAGAAAATGAGAGAAACACGGCGAGGGTGGGAGTAAGGATAAATATTAAATGGAACTGCAAAGGGGGAGCGTGCACGGTGAAAAGTTGATAGAGATGGAGATGGAGGACGATAATGTAAAACGTACCCCGAAAAAGAAGGAAAGAGGAAAAAAAGAGAAAGAAGAAGAAGAAAGACAGTGAAGACTCGTCACGGTCGTGTAACGGGGGATGGTGGAATGAAAAAAAAGAAAAGACAAGGAAACGGATAAAAACTGCGAGGTGGTTAGTACGGAGGAAACAAATATACACGCGAGAGAGGGAAATGTAACGGGAAACATTCGAGTTAGAGTGAGAAACGGTGACGCCCGGGCGAAATAAAAGTACGAGGCGGCGCGAGAGTACGGCTGAGAAGGTAGAGAGACCGAGGGAAAGAACAGAAGCCATAAAGTCCGGCCACGAGAATTTCATATTTCCCCTTCTTCAACGGCGTTTTCCCACCAACGCCGGAGGGAAACTCGGCGACGTGAACGAGGATCTTAAACTCGAAAGTTTACCCGCTGAAGTGGCTAGTCCGCTGCGATCTATGCCCTCGCTCGTAGGAATTTACAAGTCTTTAAATCGTGCCATCGCCGAAAGACTATTGTTCGAAGGTGTTCGGTTTCTTCGCGGACGCAAGTGTCACAGTGGGAGCCTCGTTGAATTTCCACTCTGAGAAAAGAAAGAAACAAAAATAAATAATGCGCGACAGTTCTAAAATCTAATCTATCTAATCTATAATCTAAGTTAATAGAGGTACCTACTATATATAGTAATATCGGTTTTTTTTCCAAATTTAATAAACATTGCCATTTAGTTTCAATAATTTAAATGAAATAAAATTTTATACTGTATCAGAAATTACTTATTTAAATAAAATTTATAAATTTTAATAAATTTTATTTAAATAAAATAAAATTTTATACAGTATCAAAAATTACTTATATATATATATGTATATAAAAATAAATGGCAATGTTTATTAAATGTTTATTAAATTTTTAAAAAAAAGAATATTACTTACGGGTACCCCTAATATAAAGTAACTGATTGTAAGAAATTATCGAAAGAGTAGTTCCTGACAGTATCGGCTACTCCAGGCTCAACTTCCGTCGAAACGGAGTGAAGACACAAGTTCCAAAGTTAAATACTGACTTTTCATTCCTTGAGTCGCATTCTCACTTGGGTCTTCATCATAGTTTTCGGAGAAATTTTGGAAAATTTATTGCTTCTGATCATGGGGCGTGCACGACAACGACGAGTTGTTTCAAGACGTATCGGAAACAGGTATTGCATTTCTTCTCGAAGTCGTCGAGAGGATTCGTCACGGGAAGAAACATTTCCTAGAGCAAACCTAGAACCTGGCGAAGTTCGATCAACGAGAAGTGAAACTGGCTGTGTAGGAACAGACAGCCGAAAGTCTAGTATCCTTGATAGATCACGACGCTCGGTCGATGCACCGCTAGGAAGAGAAACAGTCGGCCGATGATTGATAGTCAAAGATACGGACACGTTCGCACGTGGCGAAGCCATTAAGACGACCGGTTAAACGAGCGTTCCTGTTCCACTACGAGACAAAAAAGACTCGCCAGCTTCGGCCATCAATAAGACGTTACGTCCAATATGCGCTGCGTTTTTCGACGTACGTTCGAGAATTATTTCGCCGTTTCGTCTTCTAGCGTGAAACACCAGGCAAGAAACACGATGGGAAAGTAAACGGCGGATCTGTTATTAAAGGAAAAAGTTGTTCCACTGTTCGATTCGTAGAGCGATGTCGGAAAGAAAATTGATAAACCGCGTGTTATCGATAGACAAACGGAGCTTTCCGGCACTTTGGAAGCGCCGTGACCGACCTATGATGAATTAACGATGAAATTTATAACTTCATAAGCCGACCATTTGTGAAACCTATCACGAGCGCGGCTGCTCATTTTAAGGTTGTTTCTCTTTCATAATTTCCTATTACCAGAGTTTCGAGGGTGTGTAATTAACTATACCGTGTAATAAACTATACTCTGTCAGTCTCTTCCCAGCGTTTTAAATATTTCTTACTGCGCGTAGCTCGCGTTCGCTCGTGTGGTCCCGCGTCAAGATAACGTTGTTCCAAAATGTATCTAGCCGGCTGTAGCAGCCTGAAACTTTACGTGCCCCTTTATCTTCCGTTAAACTTCGCGAGAAGTGGAAAACAGTTGAATTCCCAACGACAGCGAGTTGAATTTATTATAACGCGCAGCCAGGTATTTAGTTACGCAAACTACATATATTACATACGCTGTGTTCCTTCGATCTGATACGAGATGCCGGCTAACTAAATTTCTTCGTATCTGTTTCTTGAACACGCGCGACGAAATGAAAAGAACTTGAGGCCTGTCTTTTGCAACTTCGTCCCGTCGACAATAGGGCAAATAATGCGTTTGCGACAAGTTGCAAAATTGCCAATCTCGAAGTTAACGGCGAACGAAACTCTGCGGAATTATCTGGTGGCCTTTTATCGCGCTCGTCGTGCGACCACTGAATCCGAAACGATTCATTCGACGTGTGGAGTACAACGCGGAAGTGTCACTTTGTTCGTTTTCCAAGTCGCGGTTATTAAACGGTTAGTAATTAGTTCCCTCGCTGGGCGACCGCAGTTACTCTATGTGGCTCTACTCAATCCTTTGACTACGAAAGGCGTATGTATGTATATATGTTCTCACAGATTGATCAACATACAGGGTGATTCACGTAACTTGCACACCTAAAATAACTTTTATATTATGCGTCTAATGAAAAATTGTGCGATACAAAATTTATATGGTTTTAAGGGAGGCTAATTTTTCGAAATTTCGAAATATTTTCCAAGGTCATCTTTATTTTTTCTTCATCGGACCAGATATCTTTCTCGTCACGAATCAAAAGAATGTTAAATTCCAAGTAAAAAAAAAGTATTAAGCCACATTGGTTCCGAAACTTAATGACTGAAGAGATATTTTATGATAATTTGATTGTTGATTGTTGGAGGGTTTAATATTTATAAGAATTTCATGTCCTTTCGATTCACGATGAAAAAAATATGTGGTCCAAATAAAAAAAAAAAAAAAAGAAATGAAGATGAAATTTCTTTCTTGGAAATTTCGAAGCTTCTCAATACGAATAATTGATACGCCATATTTTTCCTCTCTTAAAACTTTCCTCCCTAAAACTTTTTGTATTAAACAATTTTTCATTAGACGCATAATTTAAAACTTGTTTCAAGTGTGCGAGTTACGTGATTCACCTTGTGTAATAAATGTACAAGAATCCTTATATTAGGTCAGAGCTGGCTAACTGGCGGCCCGTGAATTCTTCCCCCACCTTCTTAATAGCTAGCACTACCCCTTCCACTGCGTCGATCTCTTCTCACGGTAAGAGAGTGGGGCTCATGCACGGCGAGGAAATTTCAACGTAGTGGGGAGATTGATGCAGTGGAGGGGGTAACGCTAGCAAAGTCCTCGCGGGCCGCCAGTTAGCCAGCTTTCGTTTAATCTTATCAATTTTTCACACAATAATACAGCGTATCCTAAAAATATTTGTTTAACGTGATAAATAGTAGCAAAGATGGCCAGTCGCAGATTCCGTGCGGTCGCATCATTGCTAAAGGATCAATCGAACATTGGACTACGTACAAATTTACTTTCGTTTCTCCGCGGTTTGTTCTCGCTCGTTTGTCCCACGGCATACGGAATTACACGACGCAACGGAGGAAAACTTCTCCTCTCCGTTGTGCTCCCCGCAATCTTCTGCTACGGCGCAAAAACTTTCGCGCAAGAATTCCGCGAGCCGGCCGGTGATATAACGCTGCGGGCTTTAATTTTCCCAGGGCGGGAACCGGCGCGCTCAAAATTTCTATCCAAGTTTTACAATTCAACGGGCCTGCCCCCACGACCCTCGTGGTAACCAATGTGAATCACTGTGAAACAATCGGAAAGTTAGCGCCGGGTAACTACCAGAACCGTGAAAATTACGGCCCCGGGGCGAAACTTCTCTACGGGGCAGCAGCATGGAAAAACCGTCGTTGTTGCTGCAAATTGACCATACTGTCGCGCGACAACGTGCCGCGAATTATGCGTCGCTTTGATACGCTTTTTAAACGAGATACGCGATCGCGCATAAGTATTTGGACACCTGGTGCAGAGCTCGGGCAAAAGTAATAGTAAATTCCGAGGTAAACAGCGACTGGGGAATGAACGTGGCGCAAAAGTGTCCGTATAAAATTCCGCGGCCTCGTTTCCTCATTTGTCGTGCATCTCGCCGCGATTCATACGATTTAACGAGCGACGAAAACGTTGGAAGATGAAAATGTTGTCACGCACGACTTATGCAATGATGTGCATCTAACGTGGCTGTGTACTGGCCACGTACTGTCGAGTTTGGCTTCTGAGTATTCAGTGATGTGTGCAATCTCACAGCACTGGACTGTGAACTTGTCTTGTCCAACCAAGAGCGAAATTTTTGTATTGAAATGCAACTGCAGCAGTCTTTATTTAAACGTCCGTAATCGGGGCCGAAAACGGGCACTTAAGAGAGGTGGTGTCGAATTGGCGAAAGGAAGAGTGGGGATGAGCGGCGAATTCCAGTATTCTTTACTACATTATTTCATTCAAAAGAAATTTAACATTTTAATATTTTATTCAAACTATTTTAAATTTAATACATATATACTTTCAAACTGAATAAAGCAATAATTATCAAATGAGTGTAATTATACAATAAGTATATTTTATCAGTATAAGTATAATTTAGATTAGATATAATTTATTAGATTTTATAAATACAAGTATAATTTAGATAAACTAAATTTCTCGAAAGTTTATTGACTTTGTTCCTACAAAAGTAATTGTTAATTAATAATTATCAATTATTAAACAAAAACTTCGAATAAAGGTCTTGTTACATTTTCGTCAGTATTAAATTTACAATAGTATAATTCTATAATCGTATTAATACATATAAATTGATATTTATTGTGTAATAAAATTTTCCTAATATTGGTCCCAAATAATCATAATGTGCCTAACTGTCGGTATCGTATGTCGGTTGTTCTGTTTTGTTTCATGTTTTCACGTACGACCGCGCGGTAAAGTAGCGTAGAGTGGGGGATGATTTCCAAGAATGAGTAGTGGTGGGGATAGCGGCGGACTCTTAAGTGGGCGCTGCCGGGGCGAACAAACGTCTTTGAGGGGACTGCACTTCCTCCCACCGGTTTCCGGAGCGTTACGAAAGTTTTCACTTAAAAGTTGACACGCGGGCTACTCTGTCACGTAGAATTCCGCCGGACTCGTTTCTTCCGTCGGCTTAGGAGAGCCAGCCTCTTTTTTTAACAACGTAATCCTCATTAAATTACGTCCTGCAGAGGCTCGCGCGGCCCTATTAAAGGGTCAAAGTTACTTCAACTTTGACGCGGCCCGGCTACCACTGAGTGCCCCGCAACTCTGCTCCGCAGCAATTATAGAATAGTCGACGCCTGCAATTAACTTGAGACCACGTCGTGGCCGTACACCGAGAGCAGCGTCGTGCCGCGCCGTCGCGTCATGTCGCGTCGCGTGTGAAAATGTTTGTTTTTGCAATTAGCCAATTAGCGCGTGTCGAGCCACCGTGGACCCAGAGGAACAATGAAATTGCAATTAACCCGTCGCGGGATTAAATAAGGAGGAACCGGCCGCCTCGCTGGGAGAACGGATGAGACTTATCATCGGGAATCCTTCGTAATCGCCAGTTAATTGCACTCGGCGGCGCGAAACCACTCGGCGGGCCTTGATGGACTCCTCGTGTCTCGAGGGCTGCTCGTGTTTCTCTTCTGCCTCGCGTTCAAACCTCGCCTTGCCTGACTTGACTTCCCATCCCTCGACTCTCGTGCTGGCAAAATTTCGCCGCAATTCGAGACATTGATCCCAACACGTTTTCACGTTTGAAACTTATTAAGGGGAGAAACTGGACTCGCGCTTTCGTCACGAGATCAATATCACTCGAAGCTTTTTGACCTCGTTGACGATAAAAATTTGATTTTCACGCGCGCGCCGCGCTGAAATGTCAAGATCTCGCTTGTCGAAGGCGCTCGACCCCCTGAGAGGGTTGGACGTAAGAATCGAGGGAAATTGGACGAAATGTAAAATCCATTTCAGGGTATGCGGTTCTCGGGGACCGTGGTTCGCGTAGACGTACGACTGCTCGATATATCGGGGGCCGTTCTCATCGGAATGAATGAAATTCTCGCCCATATTCGCCTCTTGTATCACGATATTATTTGACGCCGTTTGTCAAACGGAAGGGAACTCCATTTTCCCTGGCAGTTTTTCAGCCTTTCCTTTCCACGCTGTACGTGCTACATTTTTGCGAGTTCTACTTTCGATTTCGTACGCTTCGCACGTTCAATAAACGGGGGGGGACTTTCAAAAGTGAAATATCATCGCGCGTTTTTCTCTCGCGCGACTCCGATGATAACGTTTCGACAACTCCGATTAATCATCACACGTTTCGTGCCGGGATGTCGATTTTTGGTTGTTACACGGCCCACGCTATTACGATTAATAGTTTTGCTTCTGTCTTACAATTTTATAATGGTGTCGAAACCATAATTGTCAAGGTAAACGCGTAGAGTTCAAGATTAATAGAATGAAGCAAGAAATTTAATTTCAAGGTGTTATTTTAATAAACACATGGTTGAACATTTGCACTTTCTACCACGCGAGTCGTATAATATTCCTTAATGACGACAAAATTAATTTAAAATGAAACATTTAATTCAAAATGTCTTTAGTATTATTGTTTATGTTACAATAATACTAACAATTGCAAAGAAAGATATACTTCGACGAACTTTGTTGAAACATGGTAAACATGAATGCGAGTTAGGTTTAGTTAGAACTATTACAGAATGCTACGATACAACTTTATGGTACAATTTTCTGCCAATTGTGTAAACCAAACTTTTTAACAAATTTTACAGCGTTCAGTATCAATTGGATGAAACGATTCTATATCAGTTTTCAAATAATATCGCCACAATGTAGCGTAAATCCGGAGAAGTTTCAATATTATAACTTGGAAATTGGAAAGTACTTTGTTTCCAACTATGAATGATACTACATGTTCATAAATTACTTATTAATTGAGCAGATATATTGAGAAATGCATTGCTTCCTATTGGACAATTATCCACAGATGCACAAGATTGCAAAAAATACAATAATCTAAAAATATCAAGTCACAGACTACTTTTGACATACGTGTCTACCTTAAGAATGATGTCAAGAAATAAAAAAACATAAAGAATTCTGATGCAAAAGCCACGAAACTGATATTTATACTCTTGATACTGATATTTATTTTTACATAAATAAAACAAAGAGTAAGAGTTGCGTAACATTCTCTTATGCCTCAATGGAATAATTAAAATTCAAAGTTTTATCAATATACAATGCAAATTAATTAAGAAATATATTAAATAGAATACACAAACAATTTGACAGATTTCTTCAAAGAGTTAACAAAACAGTGATTAAACGGACATGAAATACATCGTGTTGCACATCATTGGAAAGGAAATTTCATTGTGTGATCTTCGATGAGCCAAAGGTTATTTAAAAACTCTCGCCTCTACCGCCGAAGTCGTTGGTCCGACGAAAATAAATACAACGGCGGGTCGCAAGACACCCATGAGTGGCGTCCAATTAATACCTCGCTCCTCGGGGAAGGTATCTTGCCCGTATCCGTAGTTCCGCGGAGTAAAGCCCAGCGTTGAATTTATAATTCAATGACTCGGTAATTTTACGTTCTAACATCTAAAAGCACTTGGGCCGCGCGATAGTTTCATAATTGGCGCGCCTCCAGCAAGGGGAATTTTTAATCGAATCTCGCGACTCGCCTCTCTGTAATTTCGTGGCTCGTTAATTCGATAATGGGAGGCGAATATACGAACGCGAACGATAATAGAACGATAATAGCCGCGCGAAAGACAGTCGTACGAACTTTGACGGCGGTGATGATGTGCGCGCGGAGAATCGCGCCGAGCTATCGAGTCAACGGTTGCCCAACGACGTGTATTTAGGCTGGCCCATGCTAAATTTAAATCAGTCCGTGGCGAGGCCGCCGAACGCGATACTCCACGCTCTCTCTCTCTCCCATCGATCTCTCGCGAAGCTCTCCACGGTGTCTCGTTTGTTCGAGAAGTTTCTCGGGACACGCGCGGCGGTGGTGAATATTCGGCAGTGGTTTCGCTCGTGGCTCGAATCGAACGCCGGTTCGCGAATGGCAGGACGATAGGGTACGCGTGTTCCGCGGTGTTCGCTGCAACTAATTAGGTAAGTGTGTGTGTGTGTGTGTGTGTGTCTTGATTTTCGGTTTCGCGTTTAGCAATTCGCTCTCGCTGTATGACGACACACAGCAGCGACACGGTTAAACAAACCGCGAGTCGCGGTTGCGCGATCGCAAATACGCAAACGCGTTTTGTCGTTTTATTATCTCCGTCGAACGTAATGGACGAATCCGTTGGTCCGAGTATACAGTTCCTAGCTTTAAAAAAAGAAAGAAAGAAAGGAACGAAATTCTATTGAACCGCTGGTCTATTGTTCGCGACTTATCATCATCCGACAAATCTGATCCGGATACTGGGCGCAAATTAAAAGGACAGACAGATCGCGCGAAACGATTCCGTTTGATCGTCGATGCGATCGGTGCGAGATTTCAGTTGAAAGGGACAACATTTTTTTTTCTTTTTTTTTTTTTTTTTGTAGAAGAGGTTTTACATCCGTGGTACACCCGGCGTGCATCAACAAAGAATAAAAAATAGAAAAGAAAAAAGGAAATGTTCCCGGCGCATTTATAACGCACGATGTTTAAAGTAATCCTGTCGTTCGTTCTTCTTTTTTTNTTTTTTTTTTTTTTTTTTTTTTCTTTTCTTTTCGCTCTTTCGATAAAATTTCGAATGACGAGCGTTTGAAACTTTCGAGACAAACGAAATAAAAGCGACGTGGAAATAAAAACGATGCCGAAGAAAACAGGAGAAACCGTGAGATTGATGCGAAAGACGCCAGGACGCTAGTCTCTCTGACTCTCTTTCTGTCGATAGCTTGGAATTTTCGCCGGGTCGCGTGATTCGTATCGAAACGAGGCCGTCGCGTCGCCTCGTACCTTTTTAACAACATCGACACTCGACATCTGCCTCTTTAACGATCGTGATCCACGTAATTCCAGAGAAATAACCTAGTCTCGTTCCTCTCCCTCCCCCCGCCCTCCACCGGAGGTACTCGTTTCTGCCGAGCACGGCTTCTCCGACTCCGGCAATTACCGCGGGTTCAGCTGCAATTAAGCTCTAGTTTGGCGCCCGTGAGTGGCGCACCTAGAGCTACTATTATCGATAAATTTATAGCCTATCGATATCTCATAAGGAGCGGGACGCTAGCCGAGGATCGGGTAAATTGTCGACGAAAGGACTCGAGCCTGATGATAATGTATCGATGAGCGCCGATCATAAGAAACGAACGAGAACAAGCCACGGATTCGGGAGAACTTGACGCGAATTTTCTGAGAAATTTATAGTATAATCGTACAACATAACAATATAGTATAATACCAGTATAATATTATATAACATGTTATATATTATTATAGTATAATATTATATAACATGTTATATATTATTATAGTATAATATTATATAACATGTTATATATTATTATAGTATAATATTATATAACATGTTATATATTATTATAGTATAATATTATATAACATGTTATATATTATTATAGTATAATATTATATAACATGTTATATATTATTATAGTATAATATTATATAACATGTATTACAATAATATAATCGTGTAATGTAATAGTATAATAATCTGATTTTTTTCTACAAAAATTGTAATTGTTATAAATATAAGCCTGGTGATACTGTGCCTATCAAGAAATGAATGAGCGGTCCAGTCGATTCGGCAGAACTTGACGCGAATTTATCGAGAAATTTATAGTATAACTGTTAATAATAATATAATATAATATTATAATATTTATACAATATAATAGTATAATATGATATAATATTATAATATTTATACAATATAATAGCATAATATCATAATACTAACTTCGGAGTTATTATTTCTTTATTATAATTATAATTATATATTATTACTATAATTAAAATTATCTCAATTATAGTAATTTAATTTTTATTATTTTAATTATAATAAAAGAAATTTATTATAATTAAAGTTATTTCCCAACAATTAGTCCTCGAGTTTACAGAGGTTGCGACTCACGATCAGCAACAAGCCAAACAGTTCCATCCCCGACGCGAATGAAAAAAGAAAATTGTTCGCGGAACACGCTCGATTCCCGGGAAATTCGTACAAAGCCGGCGAGCTCTCTTATTCCAATTATTTTCCATCCTTGTTAAAGGCTAGTTCCCGACGCGTTGCGCACCGGCTAATTGGAACATTCTAATTTCCCCCCCCCCCCCTTATCCCCCAGCCTGGTTCCGTCGTCTTCGTGCCCGCTGACATCGCTAATTCCAATTTCCAGCGTTGCAACAACTCTCGCGAGAAAACGGCAGCCTCTAGAAATTCTTTGCCCGCCACTTTTCTAATCGGCTCGCCCGTCCGTACGTTCTCGCATCGTACGACCGTTGTTTTTTTTTCCCCCTGATTTCGCGGCCGCGCCGCAAAATCGTTGGTATTCATAATCCAGGAAACGTGGTAGAGCAGGAGGGCGGGGGAAGGACTTGAAATTCCGATGAAGACTGCTCGATGAACCTGCAGCCCGATATTCAATTCAATTTCTGCGAAGTATAGCGACGGCCAGGTGGGTGGAAGGTGGGGGAGAGGGTGGTTGGAATCGAGAGGGGGTTGCTGTGTTGGCCGTTTCCAGCGAACGCTTGCTCGAATCGCGAGCCTCCATCCAATGCCGAGTATCTCACGCTGGGTGAGCTCTCTCTCTCTCTCTCTCTCTCTCTCTCCACCGCGTAAAAAGAAAAGTCGACTTTATGGTCGTATGCGCATCGGCCACCTGTTTTTAACCGGGAGTTCCCATGGCCGGGATATTTCCTCGCTTCGTCCGTTTTCCCACCCGCCCTCTCTTTGCAATCTCCTTCGGAGCTTAATTTTTATAGGTGAAAAGTAAATTAGGCAGTGCATTGCTCGCCGGGGCTGTTGTTATCTCGGTTATTTCTCTTTTATTCCCTTTCGTATCGCCGCGGATACAGCGGATAAATCGAAGGAGGAAGAATTTTCCTACCTCCGCTTCCCCAGAGTCGTGCACGATACAATTGATTTTCGCAAGTATCGCGAATACTTTTGAGAACTTGCGTTTCGTCTGAACCCAATCCTCTGTCACTCGGATTCTGCGAAATTCTTTGTGTCTTCGAGTCACAGTCATTTTCAATCGAACAGTTGTAAAGAATGAAATACAATGCAATTATACAGGGTGTCCATAAAGTCTTTTTACAATTTCAAAAATTTATTACAAAGGCAAATGAAAGGACAGATAAGTGGAAATTATTACAGAATGAGACGTATATATTTTAGTTTTCTCTACCTTATTTAATATATCTTTATATGGGCACCATTATTGCACGAAGCACATCAAGACGGTTCTCGATTTCTTACACGATCGATGTTTTCCTCGGACGTTCTTGGTCGTCCACTCCTCCCTTTATCGAACACTGTCCCTGTCCCCATAAATTTCTTGTGCCATGCACGAATCGATGGACGTGGCGGTGAATCTCTTTCATACTTAGTTCTGAAGTTTTGCTGAGTCTGCAGATCCGATTTGGTTTCAATTAACCATGATACACACTGTGCCTTCTCTTGAGGAGTAGCCATTTTATAAGGAGTCATTTAACAGTATCTTATTCATCAACAGGATATCTGAAATGCAATGTGATAAAAACCTTCATAACTACTGAGTACATGGAACAAATCTAATGAAGATATCTCGTCAAATGCCTTTGTAATAAATTTTTGAAATTGTAAAGAAACTTTATGGACACCCTGTACAATTCGAGGTTTGTGGCTCGTTCGATAGCTCGCATAGAATCCAATTGACCTCCGTCTTTATTTTCGAGTGTCATTTATAGTCTTCAAGCACTCTTATTCTTTCTAGGGATTTCGCAGGTCCCAGAAAGTCTCAGGATCCTTCGTTCGTCTGTTTCATGTGAATTTTATTGTACTGTATTTTTTTCTTTACACGTGAACGCGTAAAAAGTTTCATCCGGAAACTAATAACCCACTTGTATCCCGTGTGTCGACTGCGTAATTAATTCGTCAGTCGCGAGCCGAAGGTGAGCCGGATAAAAAATTTAATTATAGCAATGCAGCCGGACTGAATTGAACGCGAACGTTTCGGAAACGTACGGGGAAACGTTGAAGGGGAACGTTCGTTCCGTATTGTTGTCCCGAGGAATCCTGCAAACAAGATCTCAGCGAAGAAACAGGTGACAAAAGACTCTCACGACGACAGGACGACGCACGGGCTGTTGCGTTATCGTATATAAATTTCGGCTCGCTGAAACGCGGCTGGCAGCTTTTTCCAGCGAGAGAGCAACGCAATGTAAGATTTAATATCGATCGGCACGGAGAAAATGGCTGGAAAATGCGGGCAAACGAGCCGTGTAACATGCTCCTCTGAGTGGCTGCGACTCGCCGAGAGAAAATATTGCGAATACCGTTGTCAAAGGATTGAAAACGGTTGAAATTTCACGACAATTTCAGAGCTTGACTGACGTTTTTAGGAAGTTCCCTGTGAAACAGGCGAAAACCTCACTCCCCCCTTCTGTGTTTGTCGTTGGTGCCTCGTCGACGGCGGAGCAGGCACGCAGTTGGTTCCGGCGATAAAAATATCCATAATATTCGATATCGATCTCTCCACGGACCGTCGCGCCGTTGCGAGAAACGATTCCGATAACAATTTCCACGTTCGACGTTCCGCGATCAGGTCTCGCGCGTAATTGCACGCTGATGTCTCGGGCGGTAAACAATAAAGGGGTGGTTTTCGAATTCCAGTGCATAAACCCGATTCTTCCAGCTTATCTCCGTCACTTTTCGCTCGACTTTTCGCTCGCGTATAAATCGCCGCGCGTCTGTTCGCCGACTCGTCGCTCGTTAATTCCTCTCTTTATCTCTCCGTTATCAGTTTCAATCGGTCACTCGAGTCACATGAACGTGCGGGTTGCAATTTCTTTCTCGGACGAGGCAGCGCGAGAGACAGAGGGCCGGAACGAGAGGCAAAGGAGCAGGTGATAGAAGGGCGGGGGCGTCAATTTTCACAAGTTTCCCGTCATCTGCGCGCCATTTCTCGACTGTCCTTTCGCGACAAAGTACACAGTGCGCGGAACGAGCATGAAAATGGTTCTTTGATGTCAGCCACAGTCACTGGTGACGGCGCAGCGTTCGGAATCGGTGCTTCACGCTCTTAAAAACGAACGGCGCTTGGCTGGGTCTTCGTTCGGGATTTATTTACAATCGAAATTTACCGAACGCTCCTCCCTCATTCTCGTTAAAGTTCGTTTAACAGTAACAGAATCTAGGAATTACCGAACACTTTGAACACTGCGTCTGAAAAACTGGATGGAACATTTCCACCGGGTAATAATACTGCAATTAACTTCTTAATTAACTTCTTCTGTCGTACAAATTGG
Organism: Frieseomelitta varia; assembly: GCF_011392965.1. Lineage (NCBI taxonomy): Eukaryota > Metazoa > Arthropoda > Insecta > Hymenoptera > Apidae > Frieseomelitta > Frieseomelitta varia. The sequence continues at coordinate 38,696 of NW_025110242.1, forward strand.
CAAAGAACGAAGAACAACGTACGTTCGAAACGATCGACTGCCAATTTCGGAAATCGGAGAACAAGGGGACTTTTTTCTCGCGCACAAATGACAGCTACGTTGAAATTCTGAGATTCTAAAGTGAAAGAGAACAAAATTGACGATTTCGAGAGCGATTAAGAGCGAGCGGAATTGTGGAGGGCAACAGAAAAGGGAAGAAAATCAACGCGACTAACTCGAATCTATTTCTTCGATACGATTCGATTCACTTTCATTTCCCAGGTGTAACGTTTTGCCTGCCGACGTCGATTCCAAGTTGCCTTATCGTCGAAACGCATTGCGCACTCTGACTGAAAAAAAAAATATATATATATATATATATGTATGCGAACACTAGCTTATTGAAAATCGCAAGCAGAAATAATAATTATCTGCACGGATTATTATTTCATCATATTATACACACGCGCGTATAAAGGGGATCGAGGAAACTGGAATTTCGACGAGATTTTTTTCTTCGCGTGACGCGTGCAATAATAAATCAAGAGACAGAGAGCATTGAAGAGTTTCGCGAAATTAATCATCGACAACGAACGATGGAATTATCTGCTTCCTCCCATAGATCGTTGGATTCGCACATCGAAACGAATGTCGCTAATTCTTTTTTCCCCCTCCCCCCCACGTTCGAACGAACTTTTTTTATTGTTTCGATAATAGGACGGGATTGCCGAATGGCCCCTTTGGAAATATCACCCGCGAATGTTAAATTAATAAAATTTTAATCTACTGTAATCCTTCAACTTGATATACGCCCGGAGGCGAAAAAAAGAAACGTATGAGATTGCTGCGAATGAAGGTTCCTTTCTTTTTTTTTTTTTTTTTTTTTTTTTGTCGTAATTTAAGAAAATTAATTTAACACAAAGCGCTCTCCTTTTGTAGTACGTGCTATATCACTGGGGAAAAGAAATTTATAAAAACGATACTCAAACGTGGTTTTTCAACAGCTTGGCTAGTAGCAATTATGAATTACGTGAAATGTTGCCGCAATTGCAGCGTCTCTTGCAGCTATTGTCAAAAATTATTATTACTCATCCCCCCCCCCCTTTTTCTCTATCGTCCTACCTTCGAAGAGAAATTACAAATTCTTCACAAAGCAGAAACAAGCAAAGACAGCTTGACTCTCTCAATTTTCTAACTCCATCGCAGAGTCTTCTAAACATTCATTTCAATTCCATAATTCTCGATATCAGCTTTCTGTATCCAATGTATACTCTGATCTACGCCTAAATTTCCTCCAAAATTTCTGATCCAGCCGTCCTCCAAAATTACACGCAAGATCATCGATACTTGTATCGTCTCGTCATCCGCTACGAATACACCATTCAAATTCAGCCATCGTCGACAACAGACGCGAGCGAGAATCTAACCATTCGAGAACAAATAGCCGGTGCCATCGTTGCGATAAGGCGGAGACAGTCAGTCGACGTATTTAACGCGGCCGGAGGGCCGTTGCAACGAGCCAAGAGGAAGCGAGCGACTCGAGAGTGTCAATTGAATGAATTTCACCGGTCCGCGGATCATTACAGATGCCAACCGCTCCCCCTCGACGGAACCGAGGCGACTTTAATGAAGGTTGACACAGATTTTCAACGAGGCAAAAGGGCGGCCAAGGGTGGCGTCTCCGATAAAAATCGCACCCCTGTCGAGCTTTCTTCAGCTTGACCTTCTTTCGCAACGGGCTCAATCAATTCGTCCGTATTTCCCGCCGCCGCGAACGGCCAACTTTTCACCTAAATAAATAGCTCCTTCTGTTCCCGAAAGGGATTCGTTCTGGAAATCTGGGCAGAATAGATCTGGAAACGTGAATGATTGGCGATTACTTTCTGCCACAATCTATTTGTAGTTTATACTCGAAACGTCTGATATTAGTATCAACATGCATATATTTACATTTATAGGTTATGTTTAGCCAATGGCGGATTTCCTTGGATCTATTCTAGGGAGTTTCTTCTGTCCCGCTTCAATCATGCTCGCGCAGCGTTCCTTCCTTTTTCTTCTCTTTCCTTGTACCTTATTTTAATTTTAACTTGTAGTAATAAATGTTTGTCGAATTTTTTTTTTAAATAAATTTAATTTATATGTAATGATATTTAATGAATTTTATTGTATAAAAAATTTGTGGGATAAATTATAAATTTATTTATATAATATTAGAATTTTATTTTAAAATTATGACTTTTAACATTAATTAATAATAGAAAGTAAGTAATAGTAGTAATAAATACGTCAAAACTACGAATTATTATAACAAAGTCACTCTATACTCGTTTTGTATTTTACAAAATTTTACTGGTAAGTGACTAAGTTGGTAATCGCAAATAAATTCGGAAATAAATCGCAATAAATCGAGAAGTCCGGCGCGTTTCAAACTAAAGTGGTTTTTTTTTTTACTAAATGTTCGAGCACATATTGCGTTACAGCTTTCATCGGGACGTAGGAACGCAGGATTTTCCCGAGGAAAATAAAATTTTGACGAAGTTGGTTCATTTAACTTTCGATGAGGGCGTGGAACTTGTTTTCGACTGGCTTTCAATCATCAACAATGGAAACTGTAACGCGTCTCCTGCATGAATACCCTTTTTGCACGCGCGATTGTAACGTTTGAAACTAATTTCCCAACAGACAAATAGATTCAAAAATATTTCGAAATCTCTAAAATTGCAGTCTTTCGAAGAAAGACTTTCCGGTGGAAAGTTTAACATTTGTCACCGCTAATGCTTCTTATTCTCATTGCTTCTTTATTTTCGTACTCATATTTTAGGCCTCTGACGTACAAAACTAAAAAGCAAAGAAAACATAAACGTTATCGCAAATTCACTGAACCCCACCATTATATAGTTTATTGTGACTTGAAAGTGTGATGAAAATAGTAACAAAATGATGGTTGAAATGCAAACAAATAAGATATTATTGATGTACAAAGCAAGAGTAAAGCTATTAAGTACGCTTTTTTTGGTTTAACAAACATTCATAGAAGAAGAAAATAATGACAATTGCACAAGATGGTTCCTTTAGCTTCTGAAGACAACTGGCAAAATCATTTATCTTGATGTATACACCATCTCGTGGCTAAAGAATTAAATTATTTAATATTAAATTAAATTAAAAAGTTAAAAATTAAGAAAATTAAAATAAATTAAAGGTTAAAAAATTAAATTAAATTTTAAAATTTACAATTAAATTATTTGAATATCGCTATGTTAATACACGTGACTTGAAAGTTACACGTTTCTTTAACCCTTTCCGTAAAGGGTTGAAGAAACACGAGTTACTAACGCAAGTGGAAACAACGCAAACATAATCTAAGTATATACGAATATAATAATACGGAGAATAATAGGTCGGAAAATATTGAAAGAGCGTGGGCAGTTTCGTATTCAACCGTTCCCGGTCCTGATAAATTTTTAATCGATCGAAAGACCTTCCATACGCCGCATGATCGCGGCCTATTTCTACAATTGCGTTCGTTCAATACGCGCGACTTACTTGCAAGTATACTCCGAGCCTCGATCTCCACTTCCGCCAAGCTTTTCAATCGTGAATTTCATTGCTTAATTAAAAGTCGCGTGAAACGCTGTCGGATCTATCCGGTTGGCGCGCATTACGAATATGAATTGCCTCCGTTTCCATTCAGACTCGTCGGACGGAACGCGTTTCCGTGCTACGTCCGTGAACACGTTATGTGAACGCGAGCGAGCAGATTCCACCCACGAGTACATCGCCGCGATGCGATTTGTTATTTTTAGAGGTTAACGTCGCAACCGTTAAACCATTGGCCAGTCCTCCGCTCTTCCGTGGAATTTTCGCTCAATTAATATTCAAATTTACACCGTGCCGTAATTCTAGCCACTTCCGTTTGCGATCTCTCGGACCTCAAATCCTCAAAACCTTCAACCCGTTCGTCTTAGAGTTTGTATTCGATCGCGAGATATGAATATTCGATCGCAGAAATGATTCGAATATTCAAATTAACTTTGTCTGCGAGGAACGGTTGATGTTCGGAGACGAACGAAGATAATTCTCAAGAACGATCAAGACACGATTTTTAGATCTTCTGGACCTCATTGGCCAACAAAAATTTGATCGAAGGCCGTGATTTATACATTTTCTTATCAGTGACCTATATTATTTACGAGGATATTTAAACAATTTTTATAGCAAAATGATACATTAATTGATTTAGAGAAATATATTTATATCAATTGAAAATGATATGGAAATTTTTAACGAGAACACTGAGCTTGTTATCTAGATACCAGTTCATTAATATCTACGTGTAGTTTTAGTACGAAGAATATTTTTCAGAATATTTTTCTTCATATTTTATTTTTCGTATGCTTCATATGGGAAAAACGATCTGTTTTTTGCAAATACAAATATTTCCCAAAAGGGACATTATGAACAGCACACGAACATGTTTGCGAAATGTTGAATATTTTTCTTTAGGCGGACATAGTTTATTAAAGTCTAATAAAGACAGTTGGATAAATTTCTCTTCGAGCTGTATGTCTGATCGCAACTCAATTCCAGCGCATGTGTTCGCGTGCAATATATTGATGGTATCAACTGAGAATGAAATAGCAACTATGCCAACCGTCTAAAATAAAAGATATTTCGTTGAATCTTGGAAATTATTCGTAACACTAGATTTAAAGAAAGATACGATTATTCGTGATTAAAATTAATTCAACTAACAAAATTCTTATTCAATGATTCTAATTTTGGTTGTGCAATACGAGTCGTGGGTCGAACATGCCTGGATTAAGAGATTTCGCGATGAAATTAGTGGTGTGCCTGACGGAAAGCGATCGGCAAAGAGTTAGCGGAAACGTGTCGAGCGATGTCAAAGCTGCGCGTTAAATCCTGGGAGGAAGGAAGTGAATCACGAGGTAAAAAGCGAGGCGAACGAGGGCAGCCGTGTGGTCACGTATTTGCCCGAAATACTTGGCAATCATTCCGGGCGATCAAAGGCGTTTTTTATACGGGGCGATTGATGCCAGATAAATCGCGCGGGAGTGCGCGCCGATCTCACTCGAGGTCGAGCGCAAAGCGTACGTGACAAGTGCTCGATGCCTCTTAAATTCGGGAAATCAGAAAAATCCTCGAAATCGTGAAATGTCGCGCTCGTGTCGTCCAACGAGTCCATCTCCTCGCCTCTGTGCTCGTCTGTGAAATTGCCGATTTTATGGATCGACTCGGAAACGACGAGGGGAAACTGAGATTTAAACTTCTTCGCCGAGCCGAGTCTCTTAAAATCAGGGGAAAACAATTTTATTTTTAATGTAGATGAGAATCTTAAATTTGTGCAACATGTTGCTTTTATGCTTGTGTTTGGCACGTGGTTTATTTTGAAAAAATTAATCAAAAAGCGCTGGATGGAAAATGGATATATTGGTCTGAGATACGAAGGGTTATACTACTTAATGTGCCGAAGACGGCCATCAACTTCTGAAACCTCAATTGTTTCGTAGATCATTCCTTGCTTGATATTCTTGTATTTTTCGTTGAATCAGACGAACCTGACCTGTCAACTGACGGAATGTTTCTGCAAAATGTCAGATTACTGGGAGAAAAATGGTGCTACGTCTAATTAATTTACTAGTTAATCACTCGTCATGTTTTTTCTAGATCGCGCAATGGCTCTCAACGTGGACTCAAGATGTGCTGCCGTCATCGTCGTCGGTTTGTTGATAGCAGCTCCAGGGATCCATGGCATCTCACGTCCAATTAAAGTCGGTAAGCGACAAACTTCAAAATTACACTGTATTTCCTTTACTCTTATCGAATTCGGCCAGCTGCAGGAAAATTTTCGCCACAGCTGTAATTTCCGAAACGAAACAAAAAGAAAAAAAGAAAAAAAGAACAGAGAGGAAGAAAGAAAAACCGAGTACGCGAAAGACATCTACAACAAAATTTCGCTTTCGACAAAAAACACAGAATGCCATGAATTTCGCGAGAAGCAAAAAGTAAACGAAGAGGGGGGAAAAAATGGGACGCACGCACGCGTGCAAATTAAATTTCTACCAGCGTCGAGACAAAGCTTCCCCGTGCGCTCTGCACACTCCTGAAAAAGATGGACGAACTGCACTGAGGGTGAGAATAGGGGAGGAGAGAGAGAGAGGGGATGGGAGAGAGGAGAAAAAACTCTCTTTTTCCGAAAGTACGAACTGGCGCGAAAACATTTCTGCAATAACACGGAAAACACGACACCCATCGATTCTGATGTAGGAGGGCTAAACAACGAGAGAGAGAGAGAGAGAGAAAAAGAGAAATAGAGAAAGAGAGAGAGAGAGAGTGGCAATTGTTTTTTGTTTCGAGGGATCGGTTCATTTCCATTTAATTCGTATAATTCGCCGCGACGAAATGGCACGGAGCCGATAGGGAGAGAGAGGCCAGCGTAAATTGCACGTGTCCCAACTCGTGACCGCACACTCGAACCGGAAGCGCACACCGACGGTGTTTGCGCTTTATAGGCGTGTTACACGACCGCTCTCGCGGAAGTCACGTACGTAGCCGCGGGTTAACCGAAGAAGCACGCGTTTGTCATGGCGCGCCGGCTTAGTAGAAACTCCCCTTATGAAAATGCCCAAATATTTAGAGAAGAACGGATGGGTTTCATAAGAGGTCTGTGTTCTCCGGCGTATGCAGTAGCTGCATTTACCATGATATGTACACACATACATAGCCAGTGCCGCGCGCGCGTACACGTATTCGTATATAACCACCGCGTGGTGAATGCCACGCCGACTGGATATTTCGTTGAGTAGCCGTGCTGAAAATCCCCTCGAAATACCTGTACACGCTGTACGTGTACCAGCTGATTCATTCGGCGATCGTAACCGAAAGAATTCCCTTCCGGCGACCAAATAATTCAAAGTCTCTGGCCAGACGACCCGCGCAGAATTTTTCTTGCTCCGTGTGTTCGCCTTGTAGAAAAACTGCGAGTACACGCGAGCTCGTGCTACGTACGTTTGGATTAAAATTTCATCGAAACGTACGCCGCTCGACGAGGCTGCGTTCCAATTAATTTGTAATTAGAACGCGTAGAATTTTGGACGAGGCTGCGGAAAGTTTCACGATACTGACGGGAGAATACTAATGATTGGCGCTAACGACGCGATACGGAAACCATAGTACGGAGCGTAGGGAAACGTAGGATTGAATAGATCCAGCGAACGTTGGATGGACTCTTTTTTCTTTCTCTTTTCTTTTTTTNTTTTTTTCTTTGCCACGTCGACGAAACGTGTCGCCACGATCAGACACGAATTTCCAATATTTGATATACTTCCCTCTCGCGCTAGCATAAAAACACGCCTCTAAGGAAATCAATCTCGAATTGCCAATTCCTACTTTTGTACTTGCCCGATTAAACGAGAAATACTTTCGGACTCGCAGTCGGAATGAATTTTTGCGATGCCCGTTAGAGAGAGCGTCGGTGACGCTTCGAGATACATTCTGTCGTCGTTCATCATTGTCTTCCAGCCAGCGTGACTCGACCATCTTCCCTTTCCCACCCTCTGGAATTGCTCTTTGTACCATGAGCTCGTCGAATAATTAATTTCCACATTTTTGAGATATTTTGACCGTAATTCGTGGCCAAGATAAATAGACGGCAGCCACGGACCGCAAATTCGAACGAGCATTTCCGGCTCCTTCCGCTCAGCGAGGCTGCATTCCGTATGGCTGACTATGAATGGGCCATTCCACTGCCTCAAGTCGAATCCCCCATTCATCAGTACAGGCGTTATCGAACGACTCGAGTACGAATAATGAAATATCCCTCGATGATGCACAACCGGCCGAAATTCGCAGCAATAACAATTTATATTACAACCCCTCATAAGCGTTGCATTGCTCGAATTTACGAGGCCTGCGAGATCCTGGGCGGGCCAAGGCAGTAATCACTTTTATTATTAATTATCGTGGCACTGAATTACACAATCTCTCGTCTTCGATCGTACAATTCAATATCCGAGAAATGGCTGACACGTATATAATATCGTTGCACCATTTTGTTAATACCGGTGATTATAACGTGTAACTGATGAGATTCTTGACATTCTGTTACTTTCTCCTAAAGCAGTGACGGCGAACCTTTTTGAGAGAAGTAGGTCAAATTTTGTTCATTATTTTTTCTTTAGTACTAGCTCGTGGGTTACTAAGTCAGTGGCGTCTCTTGAAAAGGGAGAGGGGAGGATGGTTAAAAACTACTCTTTTTTTTTTGGCTCTCTTTTATAATCCTCCAAAAAGTTTACGTTTCCTTTTTGTTTTACAACTTTTACTTTTGCAAGTGAAGAGCAAAAAATAAATGTCGACGTGAAAAAATTCATATAAAAGGAGTGACATCATGCCCAGTCACCCCTGCACTATACATTAGATATATATATATACTATACTATTTCTTAATATTTTTTATTGTCTGTTCTCTCTTTTATTATATAAAAAACTAGCAAAGCTACCCATTCTGAGAATGGGATCTAGTGTGTTTTTTAGTGTTTATTACATCTCTTTAATCGTAAGCGCTATATAAAATTTTTTAGACACAACTAACTCATACAACATTTAAGACTTAAAATACCTATATGTATACATAACCAAATCGTAAATTCTCCATAAAACATAATTATGCATTTATTTCTCACGTTTAAGTTCTAACCGAACACTTGTAATTTTCTTAACATTTTTGGAAAAGAGAGGTGCGAAAAATAATTAAAATTCTTTTATATATACGATGATAAGTTTATAAAAATCAACGCGTGAGTCATTGTCAAAAGCTTGCGTGGGTCAGTGTCTGACCCGCGGGTCATAGGTTCGCCATCATTGTCCTAGAGCATGATTTTCAATATTTTCAATTTTCTGGGCCAACAAAAATTTTTTGAGAGCCGCGCGTATTTTTTTATCAATGCAACTGTATTTTTCAGTTCAATGCAACCTGTATTATTTACCAGGATGTTAAAACAACTTTCATAGCGAAACGATACATTGGTTAGAAAAATATATTTCTATTAATCGAAAAAATATGAAAATTTTTAATGAGAAAATTCCTTAATGAGTCTAAAATTTTTCTTCTCATTTTATTTTTCGCGTGCATCATATCGAGAAAAAAATCTATTCGCAATTATAAAATAGTCATAAGATCACTATTCGTTAATTAAAATTATCCAATCAATCAAAATTTGGTCCAAGGTCCGCCTGCCCGTAAAGTAACTGATATTACTATTAACATCAACTAACAAACTTAATAAAAGAAACTAAATAAAGTATCGTCAGGGGGAGGTTGAGGCGACACCGTGTCAAAATGGCGGGGGGGGGGGGGGGGGGGGGGGAGAGGAAATGACCAACTAATCCGTTAGAATGAATATCCGTCGGACGATAAATAATTCATGATCGGAATGAACGTGACTGAAAACGTGCGCAGGGTGTTTATCAATATTTCTTCGCCACTTTCGTCCTGCCAGTGAAATAATCCACAAACTCGAGCGACACGGAGCTAGATTGAATTAGATTGAATTATTAGCCAACAAGGCACGTAAGCGCGTGCATGAGAGGCTAGTTTTCATTGGTTGTCGCCTTTTCTGTCAGAACTGGCTTGCGAGAATCAGCAGAATCATCGGGATACAGTGTAAGGAACTCTCGTGAGCGAACGAGCGAGCGGTGAAAATCTCCAGCGTGTATGCCAGAGAGCGGCGACGTGACTATAAATAAGGATTATATTCGCGAGCGACGCGTCGCGCGTATAAAATTATACGCTCTACCCGGAGTTTCGAACGGACAGCTTTACAGCCTGGCCCGTAATTCCGATCGAACGTAACAAACAAGCACGAGGCCATCCGCGCGCACACCGTGCCAGAAAGCTTAATCAGACCTTTCTCGCACGATTTCACGATTTCTTCGTCACGGGCGTGGATAGCGTTAGTTCGAGCACGGTATCAAGCTTGGCTCGCTCGAATAATTTCATTTAGACGACGCGAAACAGCAAAATACGATAAATATTCACGGCCGGGGTAGAAAAATTTTTTACAAGCGGCGGATTACAAGCGTTTCGAGCTCCACGATTTGATCGCGATGAATTTTTTTCACGAGTCGCGGCAACAGTTCGAATTTCATTTCGCATGCACACAAGGAAATACCATGGAAACATACTGAATGAAGTTTTCTTCAGTCTGTACGAATGTAAATTAAATGCTCGAAGCGGAAATGTACCAAATATAGCTGATCATTCGTAGCGCTCGGTTCGCCGGCGAAACTTAAACATTTCGACCAGCTCGTTGATCCAGTTATTGTTTCACGATGTTGTCCCGTCCATTTCGTTCGAAAATTCAGATCGTCGTGTACTTTATCGTTCGTGTATATATTTTACGTTTCAACGAAGTAAATCTTTTAATCGGCGAGAAATTCGATTGAATATTACTTCATAAATTCCCACGATTACATTATTGCTTCACTTGTTATTTCACAATATTATTGCGCGATATTTCCACGATGTAGTAAAATCAGATCAATTAAAGATCATTTTAAATCCCGTAAATGCACAGAGTACATTTATAAATCTCTGCGAAGTTTGCGCAAACGTCCTCAACGTCCTGGCGGGAGTCATCGGCTTGCACAAAAATACACGTTCGCGACGGAAGGATAGAATTTTCCCTCGCGTATCATACAACTTCATACAACTTCCCCCGCCGATACCCTATAGAAAGGCAACCTTGCAGCGTAAGTAGTCAAAGTGTACGTTGGGAACGTCATTCGGCTCGTTCATCCTATCGACTCGTCTGATGTTTATTGATATCGGGCATAAAGCGGGCGGAGGAGGCCTCGAAGAAAGCGGGAAGAAAGCAGGAAGGGATGGGAATCGAGTGAAAAGGGTGATTTTTCACGGGTGGGACGATTGAAGGACCGCGTGCTGCCAGCCAGTCAGCATGGTATCGCAAAGATCGTCGATTTCCTGTGCCTCGTTCGTTCGTTCGTTCGTTCGTTCGTTCGAGGCTGTGGCTTCGGGGCTCGCAGCATCCGGAAGAGAAGAGCATCGAGCCAGGTAGCGACTTCCTTTGCCTTCCCACCGTGTGTATGGCAGACCACTCTTTTCAAGCGCATGCCGTGCCGCTCCCTACCACCCACTCACCCCCTCCCTTTCCCCTCTTCTCCCTCCGATAAGTGATTACTTCCCTTTCAAACGTGTAACCGGATCGACTATGCGTGCGCCAACTATTCAATGGAGACCGGAGAGACGCCTTTTCATTGGCGTTTCCTCCTCTAGAAAACTGCCCCCTCTCCCCTGCTCTCTCTCTCTCTCTCTCTCTCTTTGCCTCGTTCCCTCCTCGGTCCTAACCGTGAACTTTCGATAACGTTATTAGAAGTTGTTCGATGCCGATCGAGCGACGATCCCTGAGCCTTGGCGCCTCACTTGGAGGGAATAAAGTTATTCGCCAACGGGGGCGACAGATGAAAAGGGGAGGGGAGGGAAGAGAGGAAGAAACAGCGAGGCCACAGAGGCACCGACGATGGACTTGATCGATATTCAACAGGGTAGATAAAGGTGTGACGTATCGTCGCGGTGAACGTAGGGACGTAGGAACGACCCGAGTGCCGCTGACGGCATCGGTGACGGATGTCGCTGTTGTTGGAAATGATCTGTGGGTCGAGCCAAGGATATATATTACATGCATAGCGAGGAGATCGAAGTAAATACGGTTAATCGGCCAAGTCGATTCTATCGACCTTTCACTTTCTCTCGCATATTTTTTTTTTTTTTTTTGGTTCTTTTTTGGTTCTTTGCAACGTATTTACGAGCGGAGAACAATTCTGGTACACACCCTGCTTTGCACGATTCTCCAAGGAGAAAGGCTTAAAAATAATCAATTCCAATCAAAAAGTTTATTAATCTTTTACTTGGAGAAATTTATAAAAATATAGGTTTTTTTACAACACGTTGTTTCAACAAATGGTTTTCTTCACATTTAATGGTGACACACATAAAATTAAAATACACTAGTTTTATCAATTTACACAAAAATGGTATCTTCGATCATTTCCAAAATTGAGATATTTGACGCACCCCTGACTCTGAGGGTTATCTTTCACCCTCTCAACACAATTAAACTACGTTTCCCTGTTAGAGAGGTGGACGATGTCAAAGCAGAGCGTTGGAAGATTCGAGCAACTGAATCTGAGACTTCGAATTCAATATGAAATTTCAGATCTCGCGTTTAAAAAAATTTCTTATCGACACTTCGTATCAAAATTTTCAGCGTTCCTGAAAAAGTTGCGAGCTCAACGAGAGTCGCTTTCGCGTTGATTATGCGGACTCGCGTTCGGGAACTACGGTTCGTAGCTCAAAGTTCAAACTTTTGCAACGTGTGGAAGTTTCTCGAGGTTTTCGTTGCAGGCGAAAGGAGAGAGAGAGAGAGAGAGAGAGAGAGAGAGATAGAGAGGGAATACAATCGTTTGAGAACGATGTAACGTTCCTCGGGGCTGCGTGGGAAGTATCGAATTCGCGGGGCGGCTGACTAACCTTCGGAGACCCAACGTTCCTAATAACAGTTTGATTCACGCTCATCCTCCTTGGGAATTGTAATTGCTCCGCGGAATAATTCACAGCCGTTGCAGATGTCCCGGGGACAAGAGTTGATCATGGCACGCCTAATGAAGGATAATGATTAGTCCAATCACTGACTATTCATACCGGCCCTCGTTACAAAGCCCCTCGTGTGTACCCAGCTCGGCGTGTGAACCCAGCCATAACTCGCTCCAGCCTATCACAGCGCCATATCACCGGGATAGTTCAACGAGAAAAGTTCCCTACAATTTCGAGATCGCCGAAAACCGCGTCTGTATTTGCTTTTTTTTTTTTATTTTCGCCTGCCTCTTTACGGGGAATTTTGCCAGAATCGGCAAGAAAGAGGCTGGGAGTAATTTATTTTTATAACCAGCTTGTTACGGCTACGCAAATGTTGAACTATGCAGCGCTACTCGCCGGTAACCACGAGAGATCTCGTTAAACGCGTTCTGGAAATTTTAATAACGCCCGGCAGACGTTTCATTGTGTTTCTTCCTCCTCGTCTTTCCCTTCTGCTTGTTTGCCTTCTTCCTATCTTTCTCTCCTCTCCTCGCGATTTAAACGTGACATTTTTCGTCGATCTGCGTGTGGCAAGAATACGGCGTGACGCGCGCCGGGGAAAATAATATCGCCGCCCGGCGATTTCATCCTTTTTGTTCATTATAATTCTTTCGCCGATATTATCGTCGGAAGGAGAAGCACCGCCGTTTCGTCTTATATCCCTTGACGCTCTCCGCTCCGCTTCGCTCGCGTCACTCTATTGCGGGCCCCCGATAATAGCACGGGCTAAGCTCGACTTTGCGGATAATAGTTATAAGTTTAATTAAACCAGTTCTTCGCAGCGCAAGAACGCTCCTCCATTCTTCCTCAGGGGATATCATGCCGCGCGAAGCGCGGATGATTCCTGTATCAAAGAAGAAAAATTGCAGGACGCTGGGCTGCCTTCTCCTCCTCCTCCTCCTCCTCCTCCTCCTCCTCCTCCTCCATTCCTCTCATCGCCCAGTCCCTTTTCCGAGCGTTTCCCTTTGAAAATCCGCGCGGCGAACCTGCAAGGCGAACCCGCAACGAAATTTTAATCGCTGAGAAACAGAGAGAAGCAAAGACACGCCCTTGGCGCTGAATGAACCTCGGTAATTTACACAGACGCATTTTGTATAAAGAAAGAAGAAGAAAAAAAAAAAGAAATTCGTATGCAAGAGTACAACGGAGCGATACGCTGCGTTTCAATCCTTCGGGATCTTTTCCAGTTGTAAATGTTTCGAATTGCAATCTCGGGGAAGGCGACTGGACGTGAAAATCACAGAGTTTGTTATTTGTTAAAATAGTTCGCGCTATAAAAAAAGAAATACGTCTGCAACGTGATACACGTTTACGCGTTCACTCCATCTCAGTCTTCTTTTCAGGATCGTTCTTTTCAGTTGCAAATGTTTGACAATAAATTGTAACCTCGAGATTAGGCTGTCGCTCGTGACGTTTCCAGGCGCGAAAATCACAGAGAAAGAGAGAGAGAGAGAGAGAGAGAGGGGAGGGGGGACAGGCGCACGCCAATATAAAATAGTTTACGCTTCAGAACGTACGGTTAACGTATGGTTAACCACTTGCTCTGCCAACTGATTGCGGACCATAACGAGTGACCAAATTGTACACACAACAATTAGTCGATTAACTTTCTTTTTCAATTGAGAAATTATTGAGAAGTAATAAATTTCTTATTTGTTTTGCCTAGATATACTTATTTTTTATACTTGATATATTATTAACTGTACTATAATATTATTATATTATAATACCACTATACTAATTATTTAATATTTAATAATTTAACCATGTTTTTATATTATAATATTATTTATTATGCTTATTTATAAGATTATAATATAAATATTTATACTATATTATAAATATTACTTATTATACTTAAATATACCTAAAACTGAGAATAATATTGCAATTTTGAGACAAAATATTCTCGACGTGCGTGGCACGTCAAGTGGTTAACCTTTTGCGCTGGCAACTGATTGCGGACCATAACGAGTGACCAAAAACGTACACAATAATTCGTTCCTTTCTTTCTTTTTTTTGAACTCGTCGGTAAGATATCACTGGATAGAAATTATTGAGAATTAATAAATTTATCATTTGTTTTGCCTATTTTGTTTTACTTAAATATATACTTAAAACTGAGAAAATGTTACAATTTTGAAACAAAAAATTCTCGACGTGCGTGGTACGTCGTTTAAGCGCAAGAGGTTAAACTCCTCTCTCACGTCTCGCGAGACTGTTCTGGCAAATCCATTCCCCCCGGGTTGATCCGATAGCAAAATATCGAAAGCCTAATGTACCGAGCGGGGCTCGGTACAATCGGTTCTAAAAGCGACCGTGAAACACCGCAACTTTCCATCGGCGACGTTCCCAGCGGCGACCGGCGTTCCACGGTCAAATCGTGCTCGGCGCGGCATACGGCGAAATTTCACCGTCGAAAGGAGGGAAATATCGCGCTTGGCTGACGCTCGTTACATATTCATGGGAGTCGGAGTGCGACTCGCGCTTTTTGCTCGTGGCGTCGTGCACGTAAGTCGGCCGAGAGAGAACCTCTGCGTCTGCGGTCCGTGAATCGAGAAATGTAGGGGTGCAGGGGGCAAAGAAACAGATGGAAGAGTGGCGAGAAAATAATTCCGTGAGAAAACATTAACGAGAGCTCGAGAATTCGCGGATCGCGAGGACGAATTGAATCATCGGTCCGAGTCTCCGACGGTTCGGCGCTGCAAGTTTCCAACGAAATAGCCGCTGAAAAGAAAATATTTTCCCCCGAACCGCGTCAAAGGAGTCTCCGTCAAGGAAGCAACGAATGAAATTGAACGAGCCCGAGAAAGAAGAAAGGACCCAGTTTTAAAAAACGGTAATATTCACCGTGGCTGTTTCGCGACGGAAATATCAAGCCGGAGTGGCTCCAGCGACCAGTGGATCCTTTCTCACGGACGTTGAAAACGTCGCCACGGACAGCCTGAAAGACAACCCTTCCGGTCGTCAATTCAACTTCCCTATTTACAGTTTAACATCACGCAAAATTTCGCAAGCGTTCGTTTCGATTAATTTTGTAAAACGGGCTACGAAAACATCGCTTGGATCGCTCTGATCGAATAACTGGGAAAGCTTTGCAATCGTACGACGTTAGACGCGTCATTAACAGAATGATCTGGTTCCTTTCGTTGAACGAATCAATTTCACGTTTTGTTCCTCGCGCAAAGTCGATCGTCGAAGACGAGTCTTCGACGACTGCTCGTTTCGTTAGCTTTGTTTCTCAGTCCGCTCCCCTTTGAATCCGCGATGGATTCGATGCCGGATAAATCGGCGAGAATAATTCGCCTCTTTAAATCCGAACCGCTTTGCCGGACGTACAATATCACCGGGCGAAAAGAGACCCTGGCTGGCATCGGGTAACAGACACGTTCGTTGAAAACGTTGATAGGCGAGCAATAAAAATTCGAGGTACAAAAGCTGTCGAAGTTTCACTGCGGGTATTTAATTGCCGGAGGTAAAACAAAGCTGACTTTTCTTTTTCGTTTTTTCTCTCTTCTTTTTTCTTTCTTTCTTTCTTTCTTTTTTTTTTTTTTTGGCTCGGTGATTCTTTCTTTTGTGCGTGCGATTCTTTCATTCATCGGTTGAACGTTTTAAGCGCGAAGCGAATCGATGAATGGAACCGAGGGAAGGAAGAAAACGGTCCGTCATGAGATAATGAGGATGCTCTCTCCCTCCCTCCATTTATTCCAAGACTCCGAGGCAGCTTTATATTTTACTGTTTTTTTCCTCTCTCTCTCTCTCTCTCTCTCTTCCCTCGACTCGATGCTTTTTTGGCTTTCGGTACAGAGAGAAATCTCGTCCAAAGCCCCTGCTTAATCCTCGTTGCTACGGTTCTCCAAAAAAAAACAAAAAAAAAAAAAAAAGAGAAAATGGGTAAATAAGTTTGAAGTTTTTAGCAATTAAAAGCTTCCTGCTTAACATTTCCACGCGAGGAGGGTATTTAAAAATTCTCGGGTCTCGATGGTTAGTCGGGAGTTGCGTTTAACGCGGTAAGGAGAGAAACGCAGAAGAGGATAAGGAAAGATAAAAAAAAAAATATATAATACAATACAAACGATGTATATAACAATACAAACGATACCGTCGAAGATAAAACGATTTGAAAATCTCTCGGCCAAACGGTTGAACATTTTCCTTTTTTTTTTTTTTTTTTTCGTAAAAGTTTCTCGCCTCCCGGTGAAGATTCTTTTCCAATAACCAGCGGTCTTTGAATCACGGTCAACGTCGTTTCGTTCGATCGTTCGCGAGGAAGTCGAAAGATTCTGCCGAAGATTATTTCAACAACGCAGTGATAATCGAGATTACGACCACTTTAAAAGTTTACGTTTAGTGCTTAGCCAGTGCCGCGATGTTCGCGACTTTAATGCCACCCTGTTCGCAACGTTCCGCTAATGAGACAGCCACTGTTACGGGATTACGGGATTATATTAATTTTTCTTCATTTTGGAAAGCAAAGTATTTAAACACTCTCCGCCAGAGAACAGTGATATTAGGGATATCCATAAATATTCAATTTGTTTTTGCATTTGTTGGAGTATTGTTATTTCGAAAAAGATGACTAAAACTGTTTCTCCAGGTTTCAATAACTCGAAGTGCCAACTATACCACTATTATCTCACCAAACATACGATAAACTTGTTCTTTCCCTGGGATAAAGTTGGCTTGGAGATAGCTATTGTTTGGAACGTTTTAGGTTGTCGTAGAAGATCTCTGACGATCCTAGATCCGTACGCAATCTGGTGAACAAGTGAAGTGCAAAACTGTTCGTCGAAGATCTTCCTTGGTATGGAATATATTCCTTGTATCTTGCTGATTTCACGTAGATGCCTTTGTACAGTTGGACCCAAGGCTTCTTGATAATTCTTGTACACTTAACCTTGGATCAGACTCCGCTAGAGATTTTAAAACGTTATCAAATTTAACTGGTCGTTCACTTCAAACAGGTTACAATCATCAGCAGTAAATCCCCTCAGTCAACGCTGTCGACAAATTTTCCTCATTATTTCTATCGTTATACCAAATCGCGCATGAAAAGTATGCAGTTACAAATATGGCTCTCAGGAAGTATAAAATCCGCCATTTTTCCAACAATTAGGACGATAAGAAAATTGTAAATTCTTCGCCAAAAGTAGCTAACAGAGAAAAACTTGTCTTTAACGAAAATTGATTACTTATGGGTATTACATCTGGAACGTTTCACTCTCAGTCGAACAACATTTCCTTCAATGGATCAAAGATTCTTTTTTTCTTCTCCGAGTCCTGTTAAGGGACAGTGAGGCAACTTGCATCTATTGCGATCGCTTTGACGCTTCGTGAGTGTCCTGACAAAAGTGTCCCGATAGTTACAAACTAGACGATAGTACGTAGAGCGTGGAAGTTTGCTTTTGTCGAGGCACGTTCGCCCCGGAGCGTTCGAAAATTCGATGTTGAATTTGAACTTACTCTCGGCAGACTTGGCCCCATCGCTAGTTCCATTCGTTTCCGTTGCTGTTACGCCGCTGCGGAGTAAGAGACTTCGTCCCTTTAAAGGAAAGCTCGTAAAAATTCACGAGAAATTTTCGCAAACGGATGCGGGCGCGCGCGCACGGTGTCCTTTTCCCTGTCGCTTGTCTTCCCATTAAAGATTCAAGATGTACACGCTCGAGTCGAATTGCCGAGTCGAATTTCAACGAAGTTATAAATAAAGCGGCCACAAGGGGGTGATTATATCGTAGAGAACTCCGCTATTCCGGATAATAACCGGCCATGTTTTACAATTTGCGCCATTGTAATGCCGTTTTAATTGATGACGCATTAAATGGAAGCGGCGGTACTAATGCCGAGATTATATTATCTCGCGGCCTTGCTCGCCACCGTGGCAATAACGTTTCGCGGTTTTTCGTTGACGGGCCGGAATTTTCCACAAAGAGACCAAGGCTGAAACGTTGAAACGCGATTTTCCTCGCGGGCAAAATTGCATGACAAATTGGCAATTGGGAAACGGCTAAGTGTTTCCAAAACGGTTGCACGCCCGGATAAAATCATCGGTGTGCAACCGCGGCGCGTAAATCTCCCACGGTAATTCTCCCAGCCGTGCGCGATTACGTGAATTCTTCTGCTTCGTGCGTTACGTTGTTTAATCGTGAATGCAAAACAGGATGCCAATGAACATTTAATTGACTCGTGTTGTGTAACTTTCAGCACCGCGATTCGTTTCGTTTCTCATTGGCACGAAAAGTCACGATGCCGCGAGTCTCCGGCTTCGAGTGTTAATTACCTGTGTTGCAACTTTGTTCCCTGTCTAACAATTACGAGTGAACCCGTTTCGCGAGCAACGAGAATATCTCGATTGGTTCGGACGAGTTCTTGATCATCCAAGTACCGCTTAATCGACCGATCGAATCCCAAGTTGAGCAAGATACAAACGCGTTCGTGGACTGGAGAAGAACAAGTGAAGCAATGGAAATGGAATTCGGGGAATCTCGAAGCCCGACGAACAACAAACACGTTCCTAAAGTTCAATCTATAAAATGTCTGCCTGCCGGAGTATACGGGGTGTCCATAAAGTCTCCTTACAATTTCAAAAATTTGTTACAAAGGCAAATGTAAAGACAGATAAGTGAAAATTATTACAGAATAAGACGTATATATTTACGTTTCTTTTACCTTATTTAATATACTTTTATATAGGCATCATTAGTTACACGAAGCACATCAAGATAGTACCCGATTTCTTACACGATCGATGTTTTCCTTGGATGTTCTTGGTCGTCCATTCCTCCCTTTATCGAACACTGTTCCTGTCTCCATAAATTTCTTGTGCCATGCACGAATTAATGGACGTGACGGTGAATCTCTTTCATACTTCGTTCTGAAGTTTCGCTGAGTCTGCAGATTCGATTTGGTTTCAGTAAACCATGATACGCACTGTGCCTTCTCTTGAGGAGTAGCCATTTTGCAAGGGCTATTTTGCTTTATCTTCGTCAACAGGGTGCCTGAAATGCAATGTAATAAAAACCTTGATAACCACTAAGTACATAGAACAAATCTGATGATAGATATCTCATCAATTGTCTTTGTAATAAATTTTTGAAATTGTAGAGAGACTTTATGGACACCTACATGGGGTTTTGTTAAAGATATCGTGTATCGAATAAAGGTACAACACTAATCTAAAGCAGATCACTCATGCCATTTCCACCATTGATGATGGTATACTACAGCGAACAAGAAATCGAGTACCGTCTTGATGTGCTTTGTGCAAATGAGGCAGAAAAAAACTTGAATACATACGTCTCATTCTGTAATAATTTCCACTTGTCTGTCCTCTCGTTTGCCCATGTAATAAATTTTTGAAATTGTAAAGTGACTTTATGGTACACCCTGCGTACATATGGATAAACACTCTCGGCGGTGAACAGCAGACGAAAATGTTCCAGTCGATTGAATTGCAGCATCGATTGCGACGATCCGGATGCCGTAGCTTTATTCGGCTTTATTTTGTTTCTCATCCGCAAGCCCGGAATCCCGTGAAAGGCAACAAGAATCCCCGTTAAGACGTTAAAGTAGCCCTTTTACTGACGCAACTCCGGCTTAATGCGCCGCGACACTTCGGCCCGGTTTCACTTCGTTGGCCACGGCGACGCTTTCAGCCGTCCTGCGCCATTATCCGACGCTATTAACAGTCTTATGTAAATTTTATTTGCCACCGGCCGACAATATAGACGACGAGGACGTGGGACGAGTCGGTCGTTAGCAGTTGAATACTCACGGCTCATGGTTGTTCGAATGTTATCGTGGACAACGTTCGTCTGTGTGTGTGTGTGTGCTTTGCGTGAAACACTAACAAGAGTGACACTAACAGGCTTGACGCTCCTTTGTGTAAACGAGTAAAAATCCGCGGATAAATCAAGGCAATTCTTGGCAAATTCTCCGAAAGTCTAGCCGTTCTGTCCACGCAAATACTCGTTTCTTGACCTTCTGTCGCAGCGCGCAAGGATCCCTCTGCAAAGTCTTACCGATGAGGCATTAGCGAAATCTCAGACGAGCTTCCTTCTCCTGCTCTTTCTTCCTCTTGCACCCCTCGAGAGTTAGAGTCAAAATTTGATCAGTGTTGAGAAATTTGTGGAATTGATCACAGATTTATACCAGTTATATTAGATAGGACAAATTATTCAAATTTTATTAATCGAATAAATAACAACAATAACTTTTCAACATACGAAAATTTAGTTAATATTACAACATTAAAATGTCATTTTAAAATAAATAAAATTGTTGTTAAAATTGATAAACATAATAAAAAAAGTTATTAATAAATTAATTGGTATTATTTGTGGACTAGAAAATTAATTTATTTCAAAATGACATTTTAATGTTATAACATTAACTAAACTTTCATATGTTAAAAATTATTATTGTTATTTATTCAATTGATAAAATTTAAATGATTCGTCCTTTCTGATATAAATCTATGATTAACATCCACAAATTTCTCAACATTGACGAAAAAATTTCAATGAGGAAGGGAAAAAGAAATTTCAAGTAAATAATTTCGATTGTCGATGAAGATACTCTCCCGTAACTCTCGCCTTCCGGAGTAAGGCTTTGCGTAGAGGGTGGAATTGAAACACAAATCGAATCTTAGATACGAAACTGTCGACGTACAAGTTAATACGCGGCGGGATATAATTGGAAAATTTAATGGGAGATGGAAACTGGCTCGGAGACGAATGTTTCGATCAACTTTTGTTAAATGACTTTTGCAAGCAACAAGTGCCACCTCGTCTATTACCGGGCGATTTATTTGTCCTCCCCTCCTCAACACTCTTCGCCTCAATTGTACGCGAAACAATTCACTTTCGTCCGAATGGATTTCAATAAAATTTATACGCGACGCTGCCGTCAACGCTGGTTTGTTGACCCGTTCGCCCGGCCATTGAAGAAATCCCAATTAAAACATACGCACGGGATATAATAACTGACAACCTTCCGTCTTAATTCGTCCAGATTCCCTGAAACACAATAATTCCGTCAACGAGCATTGCATTCGCGTATTAATAACGAAAAGAAACGAGAAAGGAGATGCTGTTCGTCAGGGAACGAATACGAATTACCGTTCGTTGTAATTATCTCTGCCTTTTTTCGCTGTTGTTAAGAATTGAACGTCGTCGAGCGAATTACAGCGAAACAAAGTTGCCGAGATGAAGCTGCAGACCTCGGCTGGGTTCCTCCTTAGTCAATGAAAGACGCTGCAGAACTTAACCCCGAGCTTTAGAGAGATTCAGACGCGACCGCGCCTCCGAGACGATATCGCGGCGAGCCTGGCGACTGGCGAATCCCGATACGAACCATTTCCTCTGTTTATAATTTCGACACGTGCAATTTGCAACATGGAGTTAATCCACGCGGTCCCGAGATCGTGTAAGTATACGTATAACAGCGTGGAACGAGGAAATCCCTTTATTTATAGAACTTTTTTCGTCGTAGCGAAAAGAACCAGGCATTGGGATTGTTCGTCTATTGCGTGAAATGCGTATGAAAACAGAGGTTTCAAGAGTGAAATTTTACTGGAACTGCCAAAGTGATCAAAATGATCAATTTATGACTTTCGAAATGATGGAAATTTTATATGTTTAGAACAATATATTTCTTGATATTCGAGTGACTTTCAATAAAATATATTGATAGAAGCTCGTGTTCTTTATCGTCTTATGAACTTCTTTTTGCACCTTTGCACTTTAATTTCTTTGCTATAAACGTTATACTGTTTAGTTGTTGTAATTTAATATCTCTTTGTCGTCGGATTTATATATTAATAATATATTATAATAATAATACTTAAATAATATAATATTAATAATAAATCATAAATTATTATTAATATTATATTATTAATATATTATAAATTATAATATTATATTTATATATATTATAACTAATATTATATTTATAATATAATTAAATTATAATATTATATATATTATATGTTGTAATATTATATTTATATATATATATATAATATATTATAAATTATTATTAATATTATAAAACATAAGTGTAAATAAATATTTTATATAAATATAATAATAATAACACTTAATAATATAATATAATATAATATAATAATATAATAATACTTAGATAGTATAATATTAATAACTATAATTAACAAACTATCTATTATAAACCACGTCCCCTCCCCTTCCACAATAGAAATGATTCGAGATTTCCGAGAGGCGACTGAAAAAAGTGCACACATTCGTATAATTTGAACAATTACACATACGCGAGTAACTTTTACAAACAAATACCACGAACTTTACCAGAAATTTGCAAAATTTCTGCACGAATTTCTACAAGGTTCAAATCGAATCGACTCGTTTCACTTGTTTATTTATTAAGTCGTATATACACGGCCAGACATTCGTAGGAAATTTAAACGAGCAAGCGAACCGAACGAAACACAGACACGACAGGATGTACCTTTCCCCGCTTATTACTTATTTATCAAGGAAGTGACCCGCACAGCGGGTTAATCACTGGTTCGTTACGAAACAACAAACTCCCTCTGGGGCAATCATTATCTCTTTTCGGTCCTCGTTATCCGAAAGGCTTCGCCCTTTGTCGGGAGTGATGTCGTCGCGGCGAGACAAGCGTCAGTCCGACGTTCCGTCAAACTAGCGCGCGATTGAACCCTCTCTCTCTCTCTCTCTCTCTCTGCCTTGGCTCTCGATTAGATTCTACCGCGCGGCACGGTCGGTACGCGGACTTGGAAACTCGCTCGGTGTAATCTACGCTTACGGATAAGAGCTTAGCGAAACAGAGGACTCGGAGGAGGTCAAAGGAGGGATGGTTGGCAGAAGGAACCGGCCGGCAAGTCGCTTATCCGGACGCGTAATGAACCGGTCACGGCCGTTCCTCCTAACAAAGCAACGATTACATGCCGCCGATCTAATTACGCAGCCTATTATTCCAGCTGCGGCTTTCGTCGTCTGCCGTTTCCCATCTCCGTCGTGGTAATGTATTGCCTCTCGTAAAAATACAGCATGTCCATAAGGTCCCTTTACAATTTCAAAAATTTACTACGAACGCAAATGAAAGGACAGATAAGTGAAAATTGTTGCAAAATGGGACGTATATATGTAAGTTTTTTTTTTTTTCTTTTGTCTCATTCAATACACCTCTGTATGACAATGGCAGTGATCCTCTGTTTTAGATTAGTGATGTCCCGTATCTTTGTTCGATGCACGATATCTTTAACATAACCCCATGTGGGTGTCTATAAAGTCTCTTTACAATTTCAAAAATTTATTACAAAGGCAATTGACGAGATATCTATCATCAGATTTGTTCTATGTACTCAGTGGTTATCAAGGCTTTTATCATATTGCATTTCAGATACTCTGTTGGTGAATAAAATACTGTTAAATGAACCCCTTGCAAAATGGCTACTGCTGAAGAGAAGGTACAGTGCGTATCATGGTTTATTGAAACCAAATCGAAGCTGCAGACTCAGCGAAACTTTAGAACTAAGTATTGAAGAGATGCACCGTCACGTTCATCAATTCGTGCATGACACAAGAAATTTATAGAGACAGGGACAGTGTTCGATAAAGGGAGGAGTGGATGACCAACAACATCCGAGGAAAACATCGATCGTATAAGAAATCGAGTGTCGTTTTGATGTACTTCGTGCAACTAATGGTGCCCATATAGAAGTGTATTAAATAAGGCAGAGAAAACTTAAATATATATCTCTTATTTTGTAATAATTTTCACCTATCTGTCTTTTCATTTGCCTTTGTGATAAATTTTTCAAATTGTAAAGAGACTTTATTGACACCCTGTATGTCGGATATTTCGAGTATATGCAAATTTTGTAATAATTTCCACCTGTCTGTCGTTTCACTTGCCTTTGTAATAAATTTTTGAAATTGTAAAGAGATCTTATGGACACCCTGTATGTCGGATATTTCGGGTATATGCAAATTTTCCGAGTCGAAAGAGAACGTGAAGAGGATTTCGTTCGGTTTCGTTTAATTCGGAATGATCGCGGTGTTTTGCAAATAGCGGTTAAAACGTTTACTACCAGGGGAAAAGCAAAGTTTACGAGTCTGTTCTGCTGTAAATGAGAACTGACAATCGTGTTAATCTTTGCGTGTTTAATCGCGCTTTTTGCGCCGAAATACATATTTGTTATATCTCCGAGCGAGGCAAATCTCAAATTGCGACAGTGGATTTTCGGTGATATATGAAGCAACGATCTTATCGGTTTCCGAGTCGAAAGTTCCACTGAGAATGGCTGAAATTTGCTGAAAACCAGCAGTTCAGACGGCGGCGGCAATTTTCATAATTTCCATTCCCAAACAATTACGCGGCAGTTATGAAGCGCGAAAGCTACGCGCTTCTGGAGCAATAACGTCTCGCATTCAGGGCTTTGTTTGCCTGATTCTCCGTTCAACGGAAGGCAACCATTGGCCAACCGGTACGAACGAGTCCACGGTTCAACTAGTGTCCCGCGGAAACTAACTTTCTCACGATTTGACCGAGTTAAACTAGGCAAACCTCGCAACTATCCTCGATTCGAATTACGTCCCAGCAGACCCTACACGGCCAACATTTATTTTCTCTTTCTTTTTCTTTTTTCTTTTCTCTGTTTCGTACACGGAAATTGCTTCCGCGAATTTATTGAACTCCGCGCGACAAGGTTGCAAATTTTCACAATTTTACGAATACACGTTCAGAAAATTCAGAGCAGAATAAATTAACTCACTTTCAGGTCTCATTTATTTTTCGCTGGTTCGAGAAAATAAATATACGACAGTTTGCTCGAGTTCTAAAGGATACCGGTATATGTTTGAAATGAAACTAAATATTTCTCTTTTTTTCTTTTATCTTCCCCCGTAATTTCCCTACCAAGAAATTTTCGAGATAGCAGGGTCGACACGATCTCGAGTTAGTCTACGACGTGCGAACGGTTGAACTTGGGAATTATTAAACGGCATATTCGTACAAGCACGAACAATTCTCGAGCGTGGAATGGAGACGACAAGCAAGTGTAATAGCCGAAATTTAGTTTCAAGTGAAACACACGTGTGCGCGTGGATTCCCCCCGTAAAATGTTACGAAGAAATTCCAAGGATGTTAGTAATTTATCAATTAATAATTTATCAGTTTGTATAAACATGTATGTACGTACGTAAACGTTGAATTAGCAGTTGGAGCAAAGAAACGAAAGGATTCGCGGGCGTCACGAAGTTTAAAGTAGCGCGAGTCAACGCCAGCAGCGACATCCAAAGGAGTCTCGTTTATTCTCGATTTCGACCACCTTCGCCAACCACGCGAGACAATTTTCTCAGTGAATTTTCGTTTAGTTCCTGGCTATCGCCAGGGAGCTCTCGTACGTACGTAGACGAACTGAAAAGGAAGACTGCGCCGTAAAAGTTTTTCTCTTTTTCTTCGCTTTCCAATTTAATGCGAACTCGTAAACTCGCTCGGCTCGGGTTAATTATTAACGCAGGTCGTAGATTATTTATCGGTGGATAACAAAAGACTCGTATCCTTTGACCGCTTTACGCCTTTGTGAACCTAAAACTTGCCCCCTCTGTAATCTTCAGAACGATATTTGCGAAGGACGCTAGAATCCTTCGCAAATAACCGTGCACGTAACCGTTCTCACATGTGGAGAACCTGCTGAATTATTTCGCGTCGCGTTTCGTTTCGTTTCGTTTCGTTTCGTTTCGTTTCGCAAGAGAAACTGCAGCGAAAATAAAAATCCAGCGCCAGTCAGTGGTACGGCTTCCACCTTTTCATTAAGACGTTGATGAAATATGACGACACGTGCGAATTAGTATCGTTGCTCCCACGGAACTTCATCGCAGGTATCGCGAACTCTCGACGTTAGTGGCAGCCTTCTTCCGCCAAAGTTTTTCTTGCCTGAAGCCTGATCCTCTTAATGACTTGTCACTTGTCCTCGTACACGCGATGTGACACTGGAGGAAGTGGTACAACTTTCTCTCCCGAAGACCGTTTGTCCTAAAGTAATCAAACGTCATTCATCATTTCCATCCACGTGGTGGAATTCAACTTGGAATTCCATTGAAGCGATCATAATCAGAAGGTTTCGCCCTTCTCACGATTAAATCTCGCGATTAAACCCAATTAATTCATATAATATAAATTAAATTTATTTTTAAAGAAACTAGATATTAATAAATACGGCAAACAATTTCTAAATAATATAATAATATATAATATAATATAATATAATGTAATAATAATATAATATCTCAAATATATATTTATTTTTTTTATTTTACAGAAAAAGATAATATATGTATTTAGATCATTTACTTTCGAGATAATTAAATTTAATTAAATTATTAAAATTAATTAATCAACCCTGACACAAAAGGTACAAAATAAATTTTACTCATTTATTTAAAAAAAGATCATTGTCGTTACTTTAAACTATTAATAATATTAGCAATTTTTAATTATTACTAAAATACATTTTTATTATGGAACTTTAATTAATTAATTTTAAATTATATATATGTATATATATATAAATTTATAACGCAGCGTGGACGCACAAATATTTTCATCGATTCAATGACGGACGCGTCAGTTTCACCGGAAGTGCAAACACGTATGTACATACGTACACACGTCGGACCCGGTCCATTTCCATGACAGAAGCCGCGCGAATCACGGTTGTAGATATTGATTGTTCGATTTTTCGAGACGCTACTCCGGACGGAATAACATTGTTCCGCAAATGAAAAAAACAGGCTGGGACCGTGATACCAAGGACTGTCCGCGTGTTTGCGCAACGTATCAACAGGGACCGGCGAAAATGGAGAAAAAACGCGTGATTTCGTTTCGTGGTTCGCCGCGCCGCCATCTGTTTATCATTCTCGCGTTACGAACGTATTATAACGTCTGACCCCGCTTGCCTTTTCTTCATCACCCCGCGCGAATATTCCGCTTTAATTAACGAAAATATGGGGGAAAAAAATAGGAACGATAGAAAATGAACAACGTTTTAAAAAAGACGCCACCGGTTTTGTAAGCAATGACAACCGTGCATCCTCGCGTTATTGAAATTCCCACCGTGTGCAGAAAGAATCGGAAAACTTGGGCTGCTCGATGAATCGTTGTAACGGAGAGAAGAAGTGTCCAAATGACCAATAACTGGCAAGGATATTTTTTTCAAGGACTTTTCAAGGTCATTGAAAATAGTCTCTCCATATAATCATATATTTTTTTATTGCATCATTACATTCAAATACGTAAAGAGCATGGCCTTGAAAATTTAAATACAACTACGTACAAATTTATTAATATTATATATTAATATTTATATAATATTAATATATTAATACTTATATAAATACGTATAAATTTACCATCTTGATTTAGGATCACAAACTTTGACGCGACAGTCGAGAGCCTGGCAATAAATATAAATATAAATATAAAAATGTTCGCTATTTATTAAATCAATGATTAAGTCTCTTCTAGTAGCTTGAAATCAATGTGCCGAAATTTATGAGTCACTCGTAATAGTCAACAATCGATATGAACTACTGGTTAGTGAAGTAACGTAGTATGATAGGTGAAGAGCAGTGTTCAAGAGGAGCAATCCGATTTCGCTCTCATTTGCAAATACAGGAACAGAACACAAGACAAAAGAAATCGGAGACCGACGCGAAAGGATAATTTCCCCAAGAACCTGTTGAACATGCGACCCAGGTCTAGACAAGCGCGTCGATCGTGATTCCATCCGCCGGTGGATCTCTCCGAACACGCGTCACGTTCTCTCGCAGCATCGATTTTCAATATCGCGTCCCCTAGCATCGCTGGACCCTACTTTACCACTCGATCGGAGATGAAAGTTCTGCCGTGGAAAAGTGAGGCGAAGACAAAGGGCGCGGATCGATCAGGCCGTCGCTCGGTTTTCGATTACGGTGGCGCGGAGCGACGCCTGAGAAACGCGTCCGCCTTTCCAATCGGAAAGTTTCGAGGCACCGCGACTCGTTTCGCGGAGTGCAAACGGAACTTGGGCGAATGAAATTCACGTTTGCCCCGGGACATTGTGGCTCCTAAGGCCACCATTGTTCCGCGAGGATCACCTCCCCTCCGCAAATCATTCTCCGCTGCTTCGGTGTTTAATTAAGGGGATATTCCGGCTTCAAAAAAATTGATTCTCGAAAGTATATGCTTTCGAGAATGCATATGTAAAAGGATTTGTTTGAATTCGTAAAATTAGCAAAGTTATGGATGTTTAAAGGAAACGTAAGTATGATATAATAGTTTTTGTACAACGGGTAACAAAAACTTCCAATTTGTGTTTTTCTCAAAAAATATTTTATTTTATGATGTTATTATTTATTTTTATTTATTATTTGTTATTTTATAATATTTTATTCTTTGTACTCCTCGATTGATTGTAGGTACGAATGTATTTTTAACGAGAACTTCAAATATGTTTTTCTCAAATCCATACTTTTTGAACTGGCTGGCGGGATATCTCACGTTTTAGCTGACCGACCGACTTGAAATTTGGAGGAGATCTTCACCGGATGTACCTTTGTCACATGAACTACGGATTTCTAAACCTGACGTTTTTTTTCTATTTTTCTTTTTTTTTTTTTTTTTTTACCCAAAAAACAGAAAGCACACGGAAAATCGACATTATAGCTTCAAAATGCTACCATTTTTTTAATTTTCGAAATTTCGCTGTTTCCGTGGTTCACGCGATAGCCATATTTATACCAATTAAGATACATTTTGGTTTTTTAGTTTCGAATAACCAGGTGGACCGGAATCACGTCATTCGAACCCGTTTTTGAAAACGTGCTTTACCTAACGCTATATAATTTCCACAACTTTCATTAATTTCGTTGTAAAGAAAATTGTAAATACTCTTCAAGTATAAATAAATCTGTGTGCATGCCAAACTGCATACGAAAATGTATCATGGTTTAGAAAAAAATCCCCAAGAAAGTCGATTTTTTCAAGCCGGATTACCGCAATACCTCCTTGAAAGAATTTCCATCCCGTTTCGATATCTAACGATCTCTCCAAAATCGAGAGATCCGGCTGTATCAGATTGAGATTCGAAATATTTTTCAGCTTCGAAAAGAACGAAAGGAACGTCTCGCTGTTGAAACCTGAAATTTGACGTCGTATCGCGTCAAATGAAAAACCTGCCGCTTTATTCAATCAGACAACGATCCCAGCGATTTAACAATACAACAGCGCCCACACAAATTTTGTATGAATCATGATCGCGGCGCGTCAAATATTTCCTTTCGGCCGACAACGCGCCAAAGGAGCTAAAATTTCCAAGCGTTCCCATTAACTTGGTGAAAACACCTCGCGTCGATGCATCGAGAGGCAACAATCGAACGTATCCGTTTGCGTAACTCGTAATTCATCTATAGCGATTAATAAACGGTCGATATCAGATATCGGTATCAACCAAGTACGACGAAAAAAAAAAAAAAGAACGGTGCATTTTAATTAAACTCGCGCTTTCGCGTTCGGCGAAATTTCGCGTTATTAACTCTCGTGTATTATTTACACATAATTATCCGGCCCGTTTCCACCGAATTTCGGTCAATTAGCTTCGACGAATCCGGATTATTCGCGGTGAAGTTTCTCCGGCGGTACGAAAATGTTTCGATCCGAGGTTTCGAAGCTCGTCGAATCTCGCGGATCGTAATGGAATTAAGGTGAAGAAGGAGAGCTGGAGAAGAAAAGAATGATTAGTCACCGATACGAACGATATATTCGAGCTCGAGCGATATTCATCGAGATCCATCGACGGACGAGCGCGAAATCCGTAAAAAAAAAAACGGAATGGTTCCATTTGGGACGCGAGATTTTTCCATCTTGGGATGGCCTTTGCTGGAGCGAACTCGATTCACTCTGTCAAACAGGTGAATGCCGGTAAATTATTCGCAATCATTTCCTCGAGCATTGTTCGCAATTTTCATCGACAGGGGAACGGGACAGGATGGAAGGGTATGCGGGTATTCTTGATCGACGATTGCGGTCGTGGAAAGGGAAAAATGAAAAAGGAAAAGGTGAAAGGATCCGGGGCGGGAGAAATTTCTCTCTGGCTCGCGCATCCCGGCTTCCGCCGATTATCAAGCGCGAAAGATCGATATTTCATACTTCCGAGCGGCGGGAATCCCGCTAACGAGTTGCAAACCGCGTTACAACTTATAATTATTCACGAGCGAGAAGATTCGCAACCTCGACAACGTATGGACAAACGATGTTAATTAAAAGCTGACGCTTTTCGTCGTGCTAGCGTCGTGAGAAAGGCAAGTAACAGATGGAAGCTTGCAACGTCGCGGCGCGATAAAGAATCTCGACGAAGGTTGGAACATTTTGAAAATTATACGTTTCGGAATTCGTGGCTGTGCCAGCTGTACGGTCGAGCTTGACTTAACTCTTTGGAAATTGTTGGGTTTAAAATTGCCCCACATTTTTTCTTTTGACAGTTAATTAATTGATTAATTAACACATAAAGGTGTGTTTCAATGAATTTCATTTGAAACGTTAGTTGCATGGTGGGATTATTAATAAAGAATTTATTTAAACGTTGCTTTGTTTCATTTTAAGAAATATTTTATGTTTAATAATTGAAATAAATCCTTTTTTTATATTGAAAAAAATTTCGTGCAGGTGGAGTTTTTTTTGTGGTGAATTAGGTTTCCGTGGAATTCACCGAAAGGATTTAAACAAGTAGTTAAAATATATATTCTATATTTTACAATAGAATTAATAGAGAGGTTTACAACAAATGTTTCGCACGTGCTTCTCACCATGGGCCTCGCAATACTTTTGATGAGACAAAAAGAAACGCACAGTGTCTCTAACCAGCAGTCTTCGCTCGTATTCATAGTGATGAGTACATAGCAACCAGTGCTATGTACCATCCAACATTTTTTCTTTAAAATGTATTCAATAGCGAGATTTCATGTCTATATAGGGCCAAATGAGACATCAAAATATAAGAAAAAAACTAAATTTATTAATTTTTAATTAAATTCAAGTTCAAACATTTGTTTCTGTGAAAAAGAAATTTAGAGAAAATATGCAACAAAGAATTACAGATTTATTTTAGTACGAAGTGATTTTTGGCCCATCCATGTAACTTTGATTGCAGCGAACGGTACGCCGAGTCTTGTCTGAATCGCGCTGTGATAAATTCCACTTCGATGTGACACTTTCGATACACGGAAGACTATTGTTCTTCATCGACGATGGAAACTATGTCTACAACCGCGTATTGCCTGGCCACGTAACTTCGACTTTATTTTCATTGTTAATATCAATCTTTTCGAATGAATAAGTTCTCAAACTTATCTTTTGCCAAGTTTTCATTTTTGCTGACGTTCGCTGCAACGTTTCTTCCAATCTTGTTGAAATTTCAACGCTCGTTGAACGTTTCGATCGACATGTGTACAACCGCGTAAATTGATTGATCGCGTATAAAACAAAAAGCAAAAAAAAAAAAAGTATCGCGTAAACGGCGGTAATTTATCGTAAGGGCGGTTTAATTTTTTTGTAAGAGGAGACTCGCCGTGGAAAAAGTGCCGTGTAAATGGAGGGAACCGGGTGTATTTATTCGGTGCAGGTTATCTCGCGCGCACGGCACGGCTACAATTACAACTCGCCTGTAGCCGGAGCGTTGCTCGTTCCCTGCGTTCGACCACAGCCGCTGGGGGGCAATTTCCGGTACGTGGTAAGACGTTCTCCACTAAGTTCACGTTTGTCGCAGAGCCGGTAAGCGGCTTGGTGTCGTCGCGGCACATTTCGAGAATCGACGAGAACCGGGATTTATCGGCCGTCCATTCCGCCGCGTGCAATACCGCGGCTGCGTTTAGATCAATCCTGGTCGCGCGAAACACCGGCGCACGTCCGTGTCCGCTCGAAATACGAACGGCTAAATTTGCGAGAGCCTCTCTTCCTGCACTTCGGTCGGCCCGCGGTGCAGCTTTCCAACCGTGAATGAACGTTAATTGATTCGTTCTGACGTTCGTTAATTGCATTCAACAGCAAAATTCGTAGGTTCGAAGGTCTGTTTTGGTTTCACTGATCAACAACATTACATTAATATGTATATTTATATATTTACATATTTTTACTTGTATATTTCGTATATTGTTTTATTTGTATATTGTACATTGCATTTATATATTTTTATTAATATTTATTTATATATTTACATATTTTTATTTGTATATTTTGTATATTGTTTTATTTGTATATTGTACATTGCATTTATATATTTTTATTAATATATATTTATATATTTACATATTTTTATTTGTACATTTCGTATATTGTTTTATTTGTATATTGTATATTGCATTTACATATTTTTATTAATATATATTTATGTATTTACATATTTTTATTTGTATATCTCGTATATTGTTTTATTTGTATATTGTACATTGCATTTATATATTTTTATTAATATATATTTATATATTTACATATTTTTATTTGTACATTTCGTATATTGCTTTATTTGTATATTGTACATTGCATTTACATATTTTTATTAATATATATTTATATATTTACATATTTTTATTTGTACATTTCGTATATTGTTTTATTTGTATATTGTACATTACATTTATATATTTTATTGCATTTACATTAATATAATATATATATATTTATTATATTATTACTAATACTTCGGCCTCGCGTAGTAAAGATCTTCGCTGTCATCGTGCTTACGATTCACAAAATCGAATTTGATCCACTGATTCAATTCGCGTCTTTTCCTCACAAAAGACTACTTGCACAATCGAATTTGAACTTGACGAAATGAAATTTATTTTTATTGGACTATGTAGAAACCAGTCTTGCGATCGATTTTACCTGTTCTTTATCTTCTCGATGATCACTCGTCGAGCTTCTTTGCTTCATTAGTGATCACTTGTGACGCAATTTCTGGAGATTCTATGTGTCGAAGTTCACTTGGTGAAAATTTTGATGATTCTGGCCGCGAGCCTGTGTTGTTAGAACGGGGTAGTCCGGGGTAGCCAATCACATTGAAAGTACAGGGCCGTTTGATTGCTCTGCCGTAGGTCATCTAGATACAGGGTGAAATTAAAGCATCGATAGAACGATCGATAGAGGACAGTGAGCGTAACAGACCCGCGGGTTAGCGACCGTCTCTTGACACAGGTGCTCCTGAGTCTTGATCCAGTAAACATTTACCCTTTGGCTACTGTTGACGCCTACAGGCAAATGTTATTAATAATAATTGCAACAACAAAAAAATTGGGTCAGACGTAACTAAATTCTAATTCAATAATAATAATAATAAAACATTCTGTTATTATAAATATTATAATATATGAAAATGATATATTTATATTAAAATAAAATATTATTATTATTATTATTATTATTATAAATATTATAATATATGAAAATAATATATTTATATTAAATATTATAATATATGAAAATAATATATTTATAGTAAATATTATAATATATGAAAATAATATATTTATATTAAATATTTATATATCTATATTAAATATTATAATATATGAAAATAATATATTTATATTAAATATTATAATATATGAAAATAATATATTTATATTAAATATTAACTTAACCAAACCTTAAAATGGAACAAATTAATCAGAGAAACGCACAAATCTGTAGGAAATATAACGGAAGAAGGGAGACGCATTACGGATGCAAGAAACGTGACGTAGGAATACGTATTGACCCGTGTTTCGAATTCTATCGTACTTTGCTAGATCATTAGATATATCATGAAATGAAATTTAATGTCGCTGTTCAATATTTAGTGCGTGCACTAACGATTCAATAACACGAATAAATAAATAATTTTGGCTCGGTGTAGTGCGATCTAGTGTCTTGATTATTTCACTTTGTACTTTCTGAAAAAAATTTCGTCGTTCTCACAATCAGTATAGTAATAGGTTTCACTGTAGATCGTATGCTAGGGGGTTAAAGAGTGTCGAAAAAAAAAATACTAGAAAAAACTAGATCAGGATTGAGAGAGCAAGGATGTTTAACACGTTAAAGCAGTTGATTAAACGCAGAAGCATCATCACTTTTCACCAATTTTCAACGTGGCGAGTGATTCGACGTCCTTGTTCGAACGTAAGTAACTCAGGGGCGCAAAGATCGAGATAGATCGTGGCCAGGGCCTTTCTCAGTTCGTCATGCTTCTTGCAACGGCTTTAATCTTACCAGGAAACCACCGAGATTGTCGCCCAGCTACCGTGGCATCGCCAAAAACGAAACAACAAACACGTCACCCCGCGTTTTTGAACATCAACGTTCATCCAACGAAATTCCCATGCATGTTAAACGAGAGCGTGGCGATAAGTTGGAGCGGCGAGGAAGAAAAGAAGCGCGAGATTGCATCAAGACGTTGCCCGGGACCACGTAACGCACGACATAAAGATCGACCGATCATAGAGATCATCCTCCACCATTATCCAACACATTTTCACGTAAAATGGATTGGCTGATAACCGAAAATCATTTTCATTGCAATTTATCGCCGTTTCACCGGCCCATCGATCGTTGCGAATTTTTTACGAATTCCAACCGGATTATTTGCCGCATATAAATGGCCGTATTACCCGGCCCAAGTATCCTCGATCTCGACTGACTTTTCTTCGGAGCCACCCTCTCTGCCACGGTGGGGTATCCAGCGCGATGGGAATCAGGCCTTAACGATTCTTCTGGTAACAGGGAGATAGTGTTGAACTATCCCGGGGAACGGGCGGGCAACAAGCGTTCGCTTATTGATTTCATGACAATCGGGTGCCATTATTGTCAGCCGTAATCCCAGCATAGGGCGTCGAATCACCACGGTTAGCCGGAGATTACGCAGCCAGTGCCTAAGTATCGATATGAAACGCGACATGCAGCGGACTGCCAGTCAGTCAGGTTTGACCACTGGCTGATGGGTTCGCCGCATAATCCCGTGTTGGCTGAATGATTGAAATTATCTTCATGACCGATGTCGAGATCTCCCCTCCGTTTGCCGAGCCTATACGGAACGTTTAGGCCACATACACAGCATGGCATCATGAGAACGTGTGCGTAACAATCGAGCAACGTGTCAAATGTGTAATTAGCATGGCAAAATATGCATTAAACGTCCGGTTCGTTATTAACGCCGCTATAGACTTCGAGTGTGCGTGATGATGATGGCACGCTGTCTTGTTGTCGATGGATTTGCATGGAACCGCACGAGAAAGGAAAAAAAGAGAGAAAAATCTTGCGAACGTGTGAAAGTGCTGGACATTTGCGCGAAAATTTGAAATAGGGTAAATTGAGAAAATTCTTAGGTAATGAAAGAAAAAAATTGTAGGTAAATTTCGAAAAATTATCGTCCCTTTTGAAACATCGTAAACCTAACCTAAACCGCGCGCGAGAAGAAAAAAGAAAAATCTTCCGAACGTGTTGAAAGTTGGACATTTATGTTGGTCAAAAATTAAAATAGGTAAATTGAGAAAATTTTTAGGTAATGAAAAAAAAAATTGTAGATAAATTTCGAAAAATTTTGAAACGTCGTCAACCTAATAAACCTAACCTAAACTGCGTATGAAAAAAAAAAAGAGGAAAATCTTCTGAACGTGTGAAAGTGTTGGACATTTGTGCCATAAATTAAAACAGGATAAATTAAAAAAATTCTGGGATAATGAAAGAAAAAAATTGTAGGTTAATTTCGAAAAATTATCGTCCCTTTTGAAACGTCGTAAACCTAATGAACTTAACCTAAACTGCGCGCGAAAAACAAAAAGAGAGAAATCTTGCGAACGTGTGAAAGTGTTGGGCATTTGCGCGAAAATTTAAAATAGGGTAAATTGAAAAAATTCTTAGTTAATGAAAAAAAAATTGTGAGTAAATTTCGAAAAATTCGTTCTTTTTGAAACGTCGTATACCTAATGAACCTAACCTAAATCTAACCTAAACCGCGCATGAAAAGAAAAAGAAGAAAATCTTGCGAACGTGTGAAAGTGTTGGACATTTGCGCCAAAAATTAAAACAGGGTAAATTGAAAAAATTCTTAGGTAATGAAAGAAAAAAATTGTAGATAAATTTCGAAAAATCATCGTCTCTTTTGAACGTCGTAATCTCGCGCGAATGCCTCTGCCGTGGAAAATACGGCGACTTTAATTTTCTTACGCGTCGCAAAGACTTTCTTCGCGTAATTTAAATCAAACTAGAGAGAGAACGAGAGCAGGGAAAAATCGAACTGCTTGCATTTACGTTCGACGACAGCGAGTTGCAGTTGTCAGGCAAATGTGCTCCCTCTCGTCTAACTAACCGGATGTCGACGTTTCTAATTAAATTCCGACAGCGTGAAACGCCGGATCGTTTCGTGGCGTCCCGAGGGCGAATTTCCATTCGACGAAACATCGGCGAGGGGAGGAGAGACGATCGACTTTCCCCTCGCGAGCGTTCGTAACACGTTGTTTCAACCAACGACGAGGCAGACGACGACTTTCGAACTCGCTCGAGCGTACCGGCCGAAAGATTGGCCGAGAACGCGACGGAAGGCAGAAGCTCCGACCGAGATTGGACAATTTTCTCGCCAGTGAAATCGCTTTCTTCCGGTGGAAATTCAACGACGTGCGATCGAACGCCAATAAAAGAAACGAAAGTTTGATTCTATCCAGCCTGGGATCTACTGCTAATTCGTGTTAAATCGTACCTGCTGGTTTCGATCTTGCTGTTTGCTTGTTTCCCATTGAAAACGTAATCGATCGCGAGTCTCTCAGGAGATTTTATCGAGGGAAAAATGATCGTAGCGTTTTCTAGTCAAAAAACAAGCGATTTTAGAAACAAGCAGAAATTAACAGGTATTTTTCATTTTTTTTTTTTTTTTTTAATTCTCCTTTGAATTTGTACATTTCATGTAAAAAAGAATACGAAAGGAGTGTAATTTACAATTAGAAATACTTTTGAACAGATATTTGAACAAAAGTTCCACGGAAACGAGTTATTTCAGAACATTCAAATTTCACTTTTACGTTCGAGCACTATTCATTGAATAGTACTCAATGTCGGTGTTTTCTATTTTTTTTTTAACAACGACGAACAAATTATCCTCCGCCACGTTCTACGTTCTGTCTGAAAACTTTCATTTTTGAGAACATTCCTCGAGAAAGTTGCGCGATTCACGTTTCAACCGGAGCCCATTTGAAAAGTTGCTCAACTTTCGTCGATCTCTAGGAGGCAAGATGATAATTCATCGATTTTATTTTTATTAATCGGAGATGTTGTTCTGCTTTCTTCTGTACGAACTTCGGATCGAAACTTCGGACATTGATGCCACCATTCCTGCGGAATATTAATATTCGGGGAACAATCGGCTCGATTGTTCTTCGACTTCGTATTGATCAACCCGGTCCAGAGCCGATTGCTCTTGATTGAATTGTTTTCGACGTCACCTACTTCAAAACTTCGTAATCGTCAGACGCCCGGTGTGCCGGCGCGAGACTAGAAACCCGATTGCCGAGGCGCGGAATTACGATACGACCATAATGGAATTCCATCTTCCAGCTAACTTCGTTTTACTCCGCTACTCTCCTTCAGTCTCGACCAGTTATAAAAATATACATTCGCCGAGAAGGAGCTCCAACTGTCTGTTAGAGGAAACGTTAATTTCTATAAAAAACGTTTTTTTTTTTTATAATTGGAAACGAAACCAAAATCTACGCTTCGTTTCCTCTCTGAGAGCGCGATAAGATTTTCACTTTGTGAAAATGCCAACGAGCCACCGGCCGACTGAAAACTCGAGCTCGCAATGAATCCGTATGCCATTTGATGGGAAATATCAAACGGAAATTCAGATATTCGGAGATTATTCCCTTAGTTCCTTTATGGAGTTACTAATCAATCGTTGCAAGAGCCATTTCCATGGGAATGGATCCGTAAGGATTGATCAAAGCCAAGAACGTTCGGAGGAAACTTTAGAATCAGCGAGGTAATGGCACCGATAAGACGACCGAGGATAATACGTCACGTTTTCTGTTGTTGTCAGGCGCAATCTTTCATGCAGGCGACGAAGAGCACATGGCTGCGTTCCGAACGGCCGTGTATAAGACGAGATTCGAGCACGTCGCGCCCGCATTCGAGCTGCAGCCCATCATAAAGCAGGTGGAGGTTAATACCGACAGCTTCAAGACCGCCGCTGCTGGTTCGTATGAATACCCAACATCTATATATATATATACATACACATACATATACATATATTCATGCACACGCTACTGCTCATAAGAATTTCCCCCGTACCACCACGTCTATTTTATTTAGAGGCGTACGAAAGCCAAAAGATTAAAATTGCCACCAAACGCGTTTTTCTGGCCAAAATAGCGAGAAGAAGAACTTTTTGATGAGTTTAAAATTTTTTTTAGCAGCTTCTTTCATCGATTTACTCTAACGAACAACAGCAAATGCGTGTCCTAAATTTGGAGAGATACTCGTGAGTTTACATTTTATTATTATTTTATTTAGAGGCGTACGAAAAAAGAAAAACAAAAGAAATTGAACTGCAACCAGATACGATTTTCTGGTGATAGCCAGAAAGGGAACTTTGTAATGAATTTTAAAATTTTTTAGCAGTTTCTTTCATCGATTTACTCTAACGAACAACAGCAAATGCGTGTCCTAAATTTGGAGAGATACTCGTGAGTTTACATTTTATTATTATTTTATTTAGAGGCGTACGAAAAAAGAAAAACAAAAGAAATTGAACTGCAACCAGATACGATTTTCTGGTGATAGCCAGAAAGGGAACTTTGTAATGAATTTTAAAATTTTTTAGCAGTTTCTTTCATCGATTTACTCTAACGAACAACAGCAAATGCGTGTCCTAAATTTGGAGAGATACTCGTGAGTTTACATTTTATTATTATTTTATTTAGAGGCGTACGAAAAAAAAAAACAAAAGAAATTGAACTGCAATCAGATACGTTTTTCTGGTGATAGCCGAAAAGGGAACTTTGTAATGAATTTTAAAATTTTTTAGCAGCTTCATTTATCGATTCACTCTGACGAATGACGGCAAATGCGTGTCCTAGATCTGGAGAAATACTCGTGACTTTAGATCTTATTATTATTTTATTTAGAAGCGTACGAAAAAAAAAACAAAAGAAATTGAACTGCAACCAGATACGTTTTTCTGGTGATAGCCAAAAAGGGAACTTTGTAATGAGTTTTAAAATTGTTTAGCAGCTTCATTTATCGATTCACTCTGACGAATGACGGCAAATGCGTGTCCTAGATCTGGAGAAATACTCGTGACTTTAGATTTTATTATTATTTTATTTAGAGGCGTACGAAAAAAAAAAAACAAAAGAAATTGAACTGCAATCAGATACGTTTTTCTGGTGATAGCCGAAAAGGGAACTTTGTAATGAGTTTTAAAATTTTTTAGCAGCTTCATTTATCGATTTACTCTAACGAACGACAGCAAATGCGTGTCCTAGATTTGGAGAGATACTCGTGAGTTTAGATTTTATTATTATTTTATTTAGAAGAAAAAAGAAATTCAACTGCAACCAGATGAGTTTTCTGGGGACAGCCAGAAAAAGAACTTTATAATGAGTTTTAAAAATTTGTAGCATCTTCATTCATCAATTTATTCTGACACAACGAATGTGTATCCTAGATCTGGAGAAATACTCATGAGTAGTTTAGGCTTTATCGCTATTTTATTTGTACGAAGAAAGATTGAACTGCAGCCAAACACGTTTTTTCTAATAACAGCCAAAAGGAGAATTTTATAACTTCAGAAATTTTTAGCAGCTTCCTTTATCGGTTCACTTCGACGATGAATGTGCATCCTAGATCTAGAGTTTCAGTAGCCTAGATTTTATTACTCTTATTCATTTTCGATTGTAAGACTTATGAAATGGGAACGTGTTTGCCGCCATCGCGGATCGTTTTCAACGCCAAGTGAAATCAGTTCGTTCAGTCGAGGATTGGAAGTTCAAAGCTGCTAATTAAACCAATTAAAATGGCGAGTATATACGACCGATCGATGACGAGAAATTTATATCGTTTCACCCCGCCGATTAATTTGCGAAGGAAACGCGACGACGAGTATCGTCGACTTACTCGATCGAGTCCCGCGTCGATATGAAAAATTTCACCTTAAATCCTATTAGCTGGCGAACAGATCGCGAAGATGCAACGATAATAAAGCATAATTGAGCCACTTTTGCCTCGAGGATGGCAACTCGATGTTTAAACTATCGGAATGACAATTAATTTTCTTTTCTCTCTCTCTCTCTCTCTCTCTCTCTCTCTCTCTTCATCCCCTTCAAGTCGGAACGAGTAATAAGATTACGTCTCGATGACGTCGTGTTCGTCAAGTGTCGTATCTTCTACGCCAACTCGACGACTGTCGAAAGACGGGATATCGATTAACTTTCGTCTGAAGTCCCAGGGAATTTCCTTCGTCGTCGAAGGGATCGGGAACACGTGTTCCTCTCTCTCCGATAGAACGAAAAAGCGTAGCCCTACATTCGATACAGGAATCCCAGAAACCGTAGAATCGAATCTAATCAAAATTTATCGAAACACCGCCCGACCGCTGCCCTTCGTCCCGAGGTTTCCTCAAATAACAATTTACGCGGTGGCCTCGGTGGCGCAGCCAATCCCAAGATGGCCGCACTCTGCGAGATGCAATTTGCGCGGACGACTGGCCGATGTAACACGCTTCAACGTGTTGCAGCTTGCGAGCTTCTGGAGGAGGGTGTGACGGTAATCTTCGGTCCATCGAGCCCGTACACTTACGGGATTGTCGCGAGCATCGCGGCGCGGTTCGAGGTGCCGCACGTGGACTACTTCTGGCGGCAGAACGAGGAGCTGCAGGACGGCCAAGAGCCGAAAAACCCGATGCCGATGACGACCAACGTGTATCCCGATAGCGACATGGTTAGCAAAGTAAGCGAAATATCTCGCACAGAGTTAATTGCCACTTTCTGTCGTCGACGTTTTCGTTTCTCCCCCCTCGGACAAATTGCCCTCGAAATTGCTCACGTAGAATATAAGAGAGTTTCTGCTTGGAATTGCGCGCTGTCCGCCGGGCTGCCAACAGTTTGATCGAGAAGAAACCGAGAGCCGAATACTCCTTGGAACATAAAAGTTGACAGCGCTGATAAAAATTGACAGCAACTGATTGCGGACCGTAACGAGCGACCAAATCGTATACAATAATTCGTCGCTTTCTTTTTGAACTCGTCGGTACAATATCACTGGATAGAAATTATTGAGAAGTAATAAATTGATTATTTGTTTTGTCTGGGTATACTTAAATATACTAAAATATACCTAAAACTGAGAAAATGTTGCAATTTTGGGACAAAATATTCTCGACGTGTGTGGCACGTCATTCAAGCGCAAGAGGTTAACCACTGGCAACTGATTGCGGACCATAACGAGTGACCAAATTGTACACAACAGTTAGTCGTTTTCTTTTCTAATTCAGAAATTATTGAGAGTAAATTTATTATTTGTTTTGCCTGGGTATACTTATTTTCTATTCTTGATATATTATTTATTGAACTATAATATTATTATATTATAATACTACTATATTAATTATTTAATATTTAATAATTTAACTATATTTTTATATCTTTATTATAATATTATTTATTATGCTTATTTATAAGATTATAATACAAATATTTATACTATATTATAAATATTATTTATTATACTTAAATATACTTGAAACTGAGAATAATATTGCAATTTTGGGACAAAATATTCTCGACGTTTGTGGCACGTCATTCAAGCGCAAGTGGTTAACCAACTTGCGCTGGCAACTGATTGCGGACCATAACGAGCGACCAAACCGTACACAATAATTCATCGCTTTCTTTTTGAACTCGTCGGCACGATATCACTGGATGAAAATGATTGAAAAGTAGAATAAATTTCTTATTTGTTTTGCCCGGCTTATACGTAAATATACCTAAAACTGAGAAAATATTGCAACTTCAATCGGGACAAAAAATTCGCGACGTGCGTGGCACAAGAGGCTAACAGTAGAAAAATTTATACTTGAGATTATCGACAAGGTTAGTCATTTGTAGGTGTAGTGGCTGCAGCGCTCGACCGAAAATTCCGCCGTATCGTCGCCAAAATTGAAACTGATCGCGGTTATATTTTCTTATTCGTAGAGATAGACAAAAATTCGTCGTTCCGATGTCCCGAAACTTTCTCGTCGCTTCGTCCGTTCGTGGTGAAACTTTCTCGTCGCGACGACTTTGCTTCGGGAAAAGAGGCAAAGGCACCGGGAAATGGAAAAATGACGAGGGGACGAGGGGTTGAACAGGGATTGGTGGGGGAACAGGCGAGCACCGGGGGCGACGAAGGATTTTAAATTACTCGTTCCGATGCATTTTAAATTACTCGTTTAACGAGGCAAATCGAGCGGACTTGGAAGCGGGCTGGCGCATTAAACCGGCTAGTCGAGGCTAATGAGCGCGATCAAAGACCGAACTTCGGCTAACGACGCCGGATGAGTTTTTTATTCTGCCGGTCTTTTCACGGACACCGCGCCACCGCGCGAAAAACAAACGAACGCAGGCTGATACGAGTCGAGAGAGAGACGGTGGAAGCGGGAAGAGGAGGTGGGTGGGGGCGGTCGAGCGGAAGGGCTCGTCGATTAAGTCTAATTAAAACTGTCGATGAACGAGCGTGGCAGGCGTAAA
Organism: Frieseomelitta varia; assembly: GCF_011392965.1. Lineage (NCBI taxonomy): Eukaryota > Metazoa > Arthropoda > Insecta > Hymenoptera > Apidae > Frieseomelitta > Frieseomelitta varia. Next base: position 82,136 of record NW_025110242.1, read on the forward strand.
GGATTACTTTACGTTTCGATCTTTATGGCGCAATTAAAACGTACGCGCGCGCGTACCGTGTGTTCTTGTTAGATTGAGTAAACCTCATGGTAATTGGTACAAGCGCCGGTGGCCGTGCTTGATGCATAAATATGATCCCGGTGGACAAAACGGGAAATGGGAGTATAGAGGAAACGTTGAAGACATCGAGAAACGGGGAAAGAGAAGACGCGTTAATTAATGTTGCAATATATATCGCGGATCGATAGGAGCTCGTATCCACGTTGTGTTCATGTTCAATTTTTCATGTCTGTAGTGTGCATCCTTTCGTTGCGTGATCGTGACGAAGTTGTAAATTAAACTACTTTGTTAATGCAACGCACATTTTTAACTAAACACGATTGGCGAGGCACATTTGCATACCCGTTGTTTCTTTTCACTCGCCATGCGTTGCCGATCCGCGAAATATCATGGGTTTTCATCAGGAGATTCTTTCACGCGCGCGCACGAACGTAAAAATATTTCGATATTCTATCTCTGGTCCTTGCGTCCTTTGAAGGTTTCTATTTCGTTCGACGTGTACGTTTTCTCCCTTTTTCGTTTTATTGCCGTGACACCCCTTTTTGTAGCATTTTTACAACAGCAGGAAGGAACGTTCGAGCTTTCACTTCTCCGTCGGATATTCACTCGCGCGGCTAGAAAACAACGATCGACGGTTGTTTCGTTAATTTATCGCGAACACGGCGACGTTCGACGTTTCCTCGATTGACACCGTTCCAAACGTAATGAATTCCCCGGCGATTTTCTACGTTCGCGAACGCGAGCTCGGACATTCACGCGGCCATTTCTCGCTACGTGTTTCCATTTAAAGGCCATAAATCCATTTTCCCGTCGAGCTTCCAAATTTCCGCGTTACGCGGTGGCTGAAAAATATATTTAGCCATTAACGAGATGGCATCGTTGCCAAAGATATAAATAAATTAACGTACACGCGATACGTGTATACGTAATGACGATGTTTGATTATTGTAATAATAATATGAATTTCCATTTCCCGCCATTGAATGCCCGAAACGGGTCGGAATTAATTATTCAAAATTACAACAATTTGATAGAAACTGGCGTTTAAATAACAACATTAATAATAAATTGGAAATTCGCCTGCTACGAAGTAAGGGGGCGAAATTATACCGGGTGGCAACGTGGGAAACGCCGGGTCGAAGTGCAGCTTTGCGAGCCGCTTTGCTAGTTTTCGTGCCAGTATTCAGGACAGCCACACGATGAAACAGGACTGTGGAATTTTTTATTTATCTCCCATTCGTGCAGTTTTTTTTTTTTTTCTACTTTGTGACATTTGTAAGCAATTAAGTGACTCTACTGGTAATTAGGATAAAATGTTAAATGCTAAATGTTAATTACTTGAGCATTCAAAGTACATGCGTTCGTACTTTTCCCTCTGGTCCGCGTATAGAATCGGCAACGTGCGTGTGCTGTTCTACATTTCCCGCTGCGGAGGAAAGAGTGCGCGTCCTTTTTTTCTTCCTCGCTTTCGTTACTCTCGTCTCGCTAAATCGTCATACATGTAGCTAAATGGATCGTTGCCCCGCGAGTTATCGAACATTTGCCTCGTTAAATTCGTATTATCGCGTTAGGCTGTTTGCATTTTCGGCAACCGGCTTTTGAATCGCCTGTAATACCCGTGCAGTTGCACTTACGCCGCTTCCATTTCCATTGCTGCAATTAATACGTCATTGCTTGTAGCTCGTTAAATTTCTATGATTGCAGTTGCACCGCCGCCGTTTGCGCGCGCTGTTATCGGAGCTGAGCGCGTGCGCCAGAGCGTGTGCCATAATCGTTAACAGTTTAACGGCGGCATATGTGCGAAATTAACTATTGGGTAAGGGGGAGGGGGGGAGTTAGGCGACTCAAGCGGGAGGTTATCCGACCCACAAGACTGTCGAGTATCGTCCTATCGCGATAACAAAGGCCACGGGGAATCTGCCCGCAGGCGATCGCCGACGTGGTCGAGTCGATGAAATGGAACACTTTCGCGGCTGTATACGAGAACAACGACAGTCTGTCGCGGATCCAGAAGGCGCTGTCCCTCCAACGGAAGAGAGACAGCCTGGTGACGATAAGAAGGCTGAGCGATGGGATGGATTATCGACCAGTGTTGAAGGAGCTTCGCGCACTGTCCATCTGCAACGTGATTATCGACGTCAGCCCGAGCAACGTCATCGAGGTGCTCTATCAGGCGAAGGAAGTCAAACTGCTGGGGGACTACTGTAACTTCTTGATCACTTACCTGGTATATTACTTTTATATATTACTATACACGTAGATGTTGTCGGGCAGCTTGCCAGAAGAGACTGACACGACGTTGTTGGTTAATCCTTTGCAAAGCTTGGCTGGTAAGAGAGCATCGAAATGTGGAAAGTTCCTGCACTTGCTTTGAGAATTCTAACTTTTCAATTGTTTGTTCACGTTTTTTTGAGTACTTACCTGTTCATTGAAATAACAATTATTGTATGTACGTAAAAATTGAAAAAAAGAAGAAACGATCGATATGTGTGACAAGTGGTAAGTATATTTACAAACAATCTGCAAATCTTTCGTTAAGTTTTACAGTTGGCGAAAAATAATCTCACCGTAATTATAAAAACAAAATAAGGATTAGTTATAATATAAATTACGTGTGACGAGTGATAAGTGTACTTATCAACAACCTACGAAGTTTCTTTCTTAATTTTTCTTGGATTAAGTTTCATGGTTAACGAAAATAATCTCACCATAATTATAAAAACACAATAAGGATTAGTTATAATATAAATTACGTGTGATGAGTGATAAGTGTACTTACCAATCTTTCTTAAATTACATAGTTAACGAAAATAATCTCACCGTAATTATAAAAACACAATAAAGATTAATCACAATTATAAAAACACAATAAAGATCGATTATAATATAAACGAATGGTAAGTATACTACCAACAACAGAGGATCAATTTTTCGTAGTTTAAATTTTACAATTAACCCCATTGATAAAAACTGTAATTATAAAAACACAACAAG
>NW_025110242.1:85470-112076 GCF_011392965.1 Frieseomelitta varia
TGTACTTACCAATCTTTCTTAGATTAAGTTACATGGTTAACGAAAATAATCTCACCGTAATTATAAAAACACAATAAAGATCGATTATAATATAAACGAATGGTAAGTATACTATCAACAACAGAGGATCAATTTTTCGTAGTTTAAATTTTACAATTAACCCCATTGATAAAAACTGTAATTATAAAAACACAACAAGAATTAGTTATAATATAAATTACGTGTGATGAGTGATAAATGTACTTACCAATCTTTCTTAGATTAAGTTACATGGTTAACGAAAATAATCTCACCGTAATTATAAAAACACAATAAAGATCAATTATAGTATAAACGAATGGCAAGTATACTCACCAACAACAGAGGGTCAATTTTTCGTAAGTTTTACAATTTTACAATTAACCCCATTGATAGAAACTCACTGTAATTATAAAAACATAATAACCATCGGTCATAATATACGTTACGCGTAAGTGAAGTGATACTTACCAACATCTTGGAAAGAGTTACGAAAAGAATTTTACGTAAACTTGCATAAACATTCGGAGTCCAGTCATGGCGTTCCGAAACGTGTAACGAGTTAAGCAGAGAGGAAAGGGTGAATCGGTGACGACTTTTCCAAAAGAAATTTCATTAATAAATTCACACGGAACACCGTTGCGGTCACGTTCACCCTCCGCGGCGTGGTAACTGCGTTAGCCAGCTTACAATTGCCAGGCTTTTTATTAAACGGACCCATAAATTGCTGCGAGTAATTGTTTTCAGCGATACGCCGGTAATGGCGTTCCGCCTGAACATTCCTTTACTCCTCATCATTCCACCCGGAATCCGTTCTTCTTTTTTTCCTCTCTTTTTTTTTTACGACGCATTACCATCGAGCACGTAACAATACCTCCATAAATAACGACGCATTGAGGCTTTTCGCGCCAGGCGTGATCGTTTCTTCCTCTTATGTTTTCCTTTTCCTTTTTCTCCTTTTTCTCTTCGTTTTCCTTTTTTTTTTTTTTTTTATTAAGTGAAACGACACGACGGTCCTCGGGGTGACGCGTAGAAAACCCGAAGAGAATGCAGTGACCAAAGACAGTGCAAACTTTTGGCGAAAGTTGCCAACTTTTGCGATTTACGGGGAGAGTTGAAGGAAGGAAAGGAAAGCGTCGGTGTCCCTTTGAGGACACGTTTGACGAAGGTCGGTGGTGACAGGCTGATGTACCGAGGTTGATTGATGACGAATTAGCGTCCGAATCTTTGAAACAACGGGCGAGCTCGATCAACTATCCCTGTCGTTACTTCAAGACTCTCTCCATCATCCCTCTATCTTTCGACAACGAAATCGTCGTGCTTGAAACAGGCAATAATATTCGTCCTTTTTGTTTCCCCTAGTTCCCCTTTAAAATCGTCGTGCTCTGAGCTTTGAGCTGTAGACGAAGCACTTTGATCACAGCGACAGCTCGACGGAAGTTGTTTGGACGTTCCTCTCTCCGGCGTTCGCAAATATTCGAAATTTGCCCGTGTACACAGAGGGCGAAGCACCAGGAGGAAAAAGGCGTACCGTGCCGTTTCGTGTCGTGTCGTGTCGTGTCGTATGAATCCGCGAGGAATTTCACGATGTATCTATATTTGTCCAGGCTGTCGAGAGATTCGTGGAAGACGAAACTTCAGTCCGAGACCTGAGAGCGGACCCGTGTCAACGTCACTGTTTCCGCCGCCCCGATGCCACGATTTCGATAACCCTGAACACCTTCCCCTCCTCCGGTCGCGGCCGAGTCGGCGAATATGTTCCAATTATAGTTCCAGGGTGGACTGGGAAGAGTGGACTCTTGATTAATGGCCCTTTCGAGAGAATTCGTTTGACTTTCGTTAGACAGTGGAAATTCGTCTATTGACTCGAAGAGCGCAACTTTTCTCAAATTTATCGCGCCATCTCGGTGAACGAGAAGTGGTGCGTTGCGTCAGAAACATCGTCTCTTGGAAAATTTTTCATCTGCGCCCGATTCGATCGATATCCTCGGCGTCCAAGAATCGCTTTATCTGCTAGTTCTTCGACTTTTCGACCCCTCCCCTCCCAGAAAAAAAAAGAATAATCGCTTTAGGTTCGGTTGAAAAGCGACCGTCGGTCAACAAACGTTCAGAGAGAGCTTCCGCGATACACCGTTCGGTAGGTTTGCAGGAGAGAGAGAGAGAGAGAGAGAGAGAGAGAGAGAGAGAGAGTTTCGAAGTTATTTCCCGCTTGTTGCACTGGGACAACAAGAGGGCAGGGCGAACGACCCTTCAAACGCCGGTCCACTTAAGATTCCGAGTTTCACGGTAGCTGATGCTGCAACGGTCGTTACTCGCCGAATCCTCGAGTCGGATCCCGTTGAGACGAATATACTGTGACGAATCCCGCGTTCTCCAAATTCAGCGTGAATTTGGAGAAGCCAGGTCCAAGATAGATGAGGTGTACGGTTCAAGCGGTTTGGCTCCGCCGCCAAATAGAAATCGGCTGCGGCTGGCAATCGACAGTTTTTAAAATTATGTCCGCTGGGAATTATACACGGTTCGCGTGCAACCGGACTACCGCACGTTCACACGAGCATCTCTATTCTTTCCCCTGTGGATCTATTGAGGTTCTTCCCGTCATGAACGGCCCATGAATGTTTATGCATCCGTGGGAGATTTTAAATGCACTCCTTTTGTTCAGAGAGCCGAGTAAATCTCACGTTTGCCGTGCCGTGTTTGACAGGATTCGACGAAATTGCCGATCTCGGACGTGCGAAACAAGACAACGACCAACATTACGGGACTCAGCCTGCGGGAGAACGACGTGGAAGGAATTAATTTGGTAAATATTGAAAAACTTGTCTTTCGACGTACAAATTTTCTTGAAATTCGTCTTTGTTAGATTATTAATTTACATTTAATTGAACAATCTTGATAGAATTCTCTTCCTTAAACAAATATTTCTTTTAATCTCTTGCGCTGCAATGACGTACCACGCGCATCGAGAAGTTTTTGCCCCAAAATTGCAACATTGCCGAGTTATTGTATACGGTTTCGGTCACTCGTTATGGTCCGCGAACCAGTTGCCAGCGCAAAGGGGTTAATATTGTCACAGTCAAATTAACGTACGTTACGAGTAATTGCTTTCCAAAATTTACATTCGCGGAGAATGTCTGTACCTAGATATTAATAATACCAATTCGATATATTCTCCGCTACGTCAAAAATGACTTTGTCATTCTTGCAATTTTTCTCCATTACTCTCTGCACTCTGTGGCATTAAATTCTACGCAAAGAGCTATAAATAATAAAGCAGTCGATACGACCGAAAAAAGTAGAAGATAAATGAACGTTCGATAGTACCTTAAACAGTACCTCTCATTTCTCTCAAATTGACAAATAGTTTCGTTCTTGTTTTCCGACGAAGGTTGAAACGGTTTCTCTTTCCAGGCACGTTCAATTCACAACGAGCATATAAAAATTCAATCATCAACAGATGTGAACGAACGTGTCAAACTGCCTGTCGCTAAAATTTCCACATTCAAGGGAGGATTGCAGCGAATGAAATAAAACTACACCGAAATTGACCCATTAGGGACAATTTGCTATTCATTCTCTCTTTTTCTTTTTCAGTAAATTTACATTAAATTCTCAACGTCGCGCTTGTAAAGGGCAATTGCAAAAATTTTCCTTCATTTTCTCCCGTCAGCTGCAATTCTATTCATTTCGCAAAGTATCCTTCAGACCGTGAGGAATCGAGCGGCGATATAATTTCCCTCTTCCTCTCCCATCGCGCGAGAAACTCGTTTCTTGCACCTTTCTCCAATATCCTCCGACCAACATTTCACCCGCATTTCTTCAAACATTCGGCCGCGATGATTCTCACGAGCGGGGAAACGAACGATCGCGCGAACGTTGGCCCATCGGGAGCCACCCGAAGTTGGAGGTAATTTCTTCATTAACTCGGCGTGCTCCGTTTCAAGGATGCAACAACAGCATCGGGCCTTCCATTTCCCGGGGAAATCCAGCCGCGAGTACACGGTACTTACGAGCAGCTGACGGGCTGGCTGCTTAATTTTCGTTTCATTAGCATTCGCCGATTCGCTTTGTACCCGCGTCCCGGATGGAGACGCGCGAGCAACATGCGTCGCGTTTCTCCTTGCATGTGCAGACCCACGGACGTAACGTATGTAACGAGTGGGCGCGTTGTTTCGCGGAATTTTCCCGAATTGCACGCGGTAACGTCTCATTTCTCATTACGACGGATCGTCGTGGCAACCGGGACGAAGCACTGCTTGCAAATTAGAAAATTACCGCGCGCATCTTTCTCGAAAATTGCAAGATTTTCTCGCTTCGGATAGTGCTTCGCGAGCTCGCCTCCAAGCGACGAGACAGAAACGCGAAGGAATTCACAATCGCGAGGAACTTAATAAATACATAACGATCGCCGTTGAAAATCGCGAACGCAACGGTTACAGTTAGAACAGTTTCTTTGAAACTTTTCACGTGACAAAGGTGGAATCGGCCATCCTGTACGACGCCGTCTTCATGGTGTACAACACGCTGGAGACCTTGAACGCGAGGAACATGTCTGTAGCTATTGACCCGGTACCGCTCTCTTGCGAAGGGGAAGAGAAATACAGCGCAGGTCCCGACATTATCAACCTTATGCGTGAGGTAATGGCTCTCTCTTCAAGCTCGCGTATGAAGATTATACAGAGTGCACGCGTCAAGCTTCGTCACCAGTTTTCAGGCATTTCTGCTGGTGCAATTGAAAAATGTTTCAAACAACATTTTCTTAGTATTCGGTGGGCTACACGTTCCCATATTCTTAAATCTCAAGAAATGCTTTTTACGTAAAGAAGTCAAGGTCACCTTGACTTTTTTAAACGACGCCACGTATTTTTGATATCGCGGGATTGTTGCTGATGTCGAGACGAGTTCAACAGTGTGTTATGCTGTGAACTTTGAAATGAACTATGATACAGAGCTCCGCTCTGTGTATTAGACTTTTCGTTGTTGCTATAATTACGCCGTCCCTGTTTACTTTCGCTTCCCATATTATGTATGCATTTATCACATTAGTAAGTCATCATTTCAAAGTCACAACAATCCTACGATACCAGAAACATATGGTGCCATTTAAAAGAGTCAAGGTGACTTTGACTTTTTTTTACGTAAAAAGTATTTTTTGAAATTTAAGAACATGGGAACGTGTAGCCAACCAAATGTTAAAAAAATTTTGTTCGAAACATTTCTTAATTGCACTACCGGAAGTTCACCTAAAAATTTAACGCGTATAGCCTGTATATACGTAGATTGCACGCATGTCAAATTTCTTTGGCCATAAAGCTTCGTCAGCCTAACGGAGGAACGTTTCCCGTTTCCATAGCTTTCCAACGAAGGGAAGATCGGAGGTAAGATCACGGGGCCAATAAAGATCGACGAGAACGGACGACGTCAGTCCTTTCAAATACAAATTATGGACGTCAGACCGGAAGAGAGCGTGCAAACAGCGTACTGGCTACCGGATGGCCTTCACTCGGTCGACAGCGAGGAAGGCCGCGAGAGTTATCTGTACAAATCCATCGAACAGAAGAAGTTCAAGATCAGTACCAAACTGGTGAGCACATTCCGTGACATTTTTGCATATTCTCTCTGTCGCTAGAAGCATATTAAGAGGCTCCATGAAGCCTCTATTTTTTCTTTTTTTTTTTTTTTTTTTTTTAATGAAACAAACAGAAATTAATTACCAAAAGATATATTAACAATCAGTGGTAATCAATGGCAATCCATCAGGGACCGCCGTACGTGATGGAAGTGACGGACAGCGCAACCCGTGGTATACTGATCGAGCAAACGCGTTACGAGGGCTTCTGCATCGATCTCATCGAGGAGATTGCGAGGCTGTTGAATTTTAAATACGAGTTCGAATTGGTACCGGACGGTAATTATGGCACGTACAACAAGGAAACGAAGCAATGGAACGGTTTAATCAGACGCCTACTGGATCGTGTACGTAGCTATTTGTTCAATTGCACCTACTCTCTCCTTGATTGACCTCTTGCGCTGGAATGACGTGCGTGGCACATCGAGAAACCTTTCTCCCAAAATTGCAACATTTCCTCAATTTTAAGTATATATAAGTATAACTCAGACAAAACAAATAATAAATTTGTTATTTCTCAACAATTTCTATCCAATGATATCATACCGACGAGTTCGAAAAGGAAAAGAAAGCGACGAAACAATTGTATACGGTTCGGTCACTCGTTATGGTCCGCAATCAGTTGCCAGCGCAAGTGGTTAACCTCTTGCGCTTGAATGACGTGCCACACACGTCGAGTCTTTTGTTCCAAAATTGTAATATTTTCTCAGTTTTAGGTATATTTAAGTATATTTAAGTATACCCAGACAAAACAAATAATAAATTTGTTACTTCTCGACAATTTCTATCCAATGATATCATACCGACGAGTTCGAGAAGGAAAAGAAAGCGACGAAACAATTGTATACGGTTCGGTCACTCGTTATGGTCCGCAATCAGTTGCCAGCGCAAGTGGTTAAGAACACATCCTCTGACGCGAGATCTTTCTCTACTTTCCGAGTATCGAAAAACGATTTGAAGATTTCAGTAATTTGTAAATCCTTTCAGGACGCGGATTTAGCTATTTGCGATCTGACAATCACGTACGAGCGGGAGAGCGCGGTCGACTTCACGATGCCGTTCATGAACCTAGGTAATTTTTAATCCCACGTCGCCTCCCGAATTCTCGCGATAGATCTTCGTGACACAGCCATTTCATCCGAAATATGTCCAAGTCAGGTATCAGCATTTTGTACAGAAAACCGGAGGAGAAGGAGCCGAACTTGTTCTCGTTCCTGTCACCGTTGTCAACCGACGTCTGGATTTACATGGCGACTGCTTTCCTGGCAGTTTCGATCATGCTGTTTCTACAGGCTAGGTGAGAAATAACAAAGATACCTCGATACCTCGCAGTTAACTTTTCACAGATTTTATTTCGTTCGTCGTTTTGCTTTAGATAACTATTCGGCGAACCGATTCGATTCTTTCCAGTTCAAAGCCAAACTATTTTGCCATCTTTCTGTTTCACAGTTAAACGACTCGTCTTTTTTCCTTAATTAAAGTTTGGTCGTTAAATTCCGGGTACAAGTTCCCCTTCTCCAAGGGAAGAGAATTTTCTCGAAAGTGTGTTGTTTATATTTCTGAAAAAGAATTAACTCGGCTCCATGGGGAACGATATCAAAAGGAGCGGCCGCTTAAGGGATTCCGGGCGTTAAAAGGAAGGTTTATTTGCAGAATAGCGCCCGGCGAATGGGACAATCCGCATCCGTGCAATCCGGACCCGGAGGAATTAGAAAATAGTTTCGACCTGAAGAACTCTATGTGGCTCACTGTCGGCTCTATCATGCAACAGGGCTCTGACATACTTCCGAAGTAAGTCCGCTAGCCGGTGAACACTTTAAACAAGGCAGCACCTATGCCACCGCAGCCTGTCTTACACGCGTGCAAAGCTGCGTGCGATAATCATGAAACAGATTCCTCAACAGTGGCTGGTGTTCGTTTCGTTTTGCAATTCTGGAGTTACTCGCTGGTTCCCCCCCTCGGTTTATTAATAACCGTTCAACGTGAAATATATCTCTCGAGGAAAGAAACATCGTTCTAGTACCTACGTGCCTACGCCGAGTTTGCACAAGATTTTAATTCGGTGGTCCAATTTAATTAATTCAAAAGACCACGCAGAGTCCGGCTCGGGTGGAACGAGAACCACGTTGAACAAAAGAATTACGTTATTCCATTAAACGCAAACACCGAGGGTAAACCTAGAATATTCCAGTGGGTTCTACGCAGTTCTCATCGAGGATAATTAAATTTATCATGCCGATATCTCGAGAGCTTAAAGAGCAGTTGAGCTTGCGAATTGATAAAAATCTCCACGCCACTGGAAGTGGTCACGCAGTTGAGAAACGTTTTCTTTTTTTATTTTTTTTTTTATCCGGATCGGAATGGAAGAGAAATCTTCTTTTGCCGGCGCGTGCACGATCTGCGCACGTTAATTCTCTCTGCTTAAAGGAATCAAACGTCGCGGATCGCGTTTGTAGAAAAGTGTACAGAGAGACGGTGCCAAAAGCAGCGGCGGCGCTTTTCTTCCTTCTCTCTCGCCTCCCCTTTGCTCCTTTTTTCACGACAATTAAGCTTAACGAGCCGCTGTTTGCCGGACATATTTGAGGCGGCTTCCCACTTATTAACGCCGGCACGGCGCTAACACTCCGCTCGTAACGTCGCGCGTGTTTGCTCACCACATACTGACGACGCGACGTTCCGGCTAAAGACGACGTGGCTGACAGGTAACAACGGCGAATCCTTCTAACTGCCTCCCTGCCGCTTGTTTATGCGACGCCAAGCTGCCATGAATCGTCCTGATTTGCATAGAAGAAGCAATATTTCCCAGTGTTCTCGTTTGCAACGTGGCTCAGTTCCGGGGGAAAAGAAGGAATCCAGACACGCGAGATTTCCTACTTTTTCAATCAATTATCCTCGACGTTCGTTCAGAAAGCCGATCCGTTTTACGCGGTACAATTTAAATACGTATCACGATCGCTGTTACACGTGAAACACGCGTTTCAAAGCTCAATTTAAAACGTATTTTCGTTCGTCACTAGGTGAAACGTGATATTAACTACGGCAGAGATATTCGTCCCTGTTGAAATTGTAAATACACCTAGCCGCGGGTGTGAAATCGATGAAAATTGCCGACGTGCGAAGTAATTCGCGTGAAATCGAAAACAATTAATTGAAACAGAACTGTACAGAGCAATCCGTTGTAGAATCCGGCACGTTGAGCGCCCCATTTGAAGAATCAGGAGGGAAACAAAAAATTCACGGGAACATTTATATACAGGGGGAGTATTATAAATAGGAGTATCGCTTGTCGATATCTCGCGGCGGCAATTTAATCGCGACTCGCGATCCATTTGTCGGCGAAGGCGAGCCGGGAAACAATGTCCTTTGTTTCTGTTTACTCGGCGTCCTGTGCACGCTCGCGCAGAATATCCGCGCGCGCGTTTGCCGTGCTTGGCAAACAGGCGTCATTTGCATACGCGGGGCTCTTTAGCTCGCGCGCTTAATTAGGAAAACGCGACGCACGGGCTGTCCCTGTCTCCGCTTCAGCCACCGTTCCAACCACCGCGTCGCCGAGACGTTCCATCCACTCGAGCCTCGAGTACTTACCAGACGATTTATCTAGACTACGTAGATCACGGCTGGTTTAAACCTCGTAGACAGATTTCGCGTTTCGATGGAACGATCTTGGCGTGATCTTTGCGAAGCACCGGCGATAATTTGTTTATCCGCGACCGAAATCAAACGCGTCGATTCTTCTGACTGAGCGTGAAATTTGTATACAAGGTAAAGTCCGTAAAGTCTCGTTACAGTTTCAACAATTTATTTACAAAGGCAAATGAAGAGACAGACAAGTGGAAATTATTGCAAAAATGAGACGTATATATTTAAGTTTCTTTTTTGCCTCATTTAATATAGCCCATATAGAGGTGTATTTAATGAGGCAAAAGAAGAAACTTAAATATATACGTCTCATTTTCCAATAATCTTCACTTGTCTGTCTTTTCATTTGCCATTTTAATAAATTTTCGAAATTGCAAAGAGACTTTATGGACAAGACCTGTATATTTTCCGCTTGCTTCGCGCAATGGAATATTTAATTTTTGTAAAGTACTCGTTAATTGCTAATTGGTATTGGCGATTGAAAAAAAATAAAAGAAAAGTGACAATACCTATTAAAAGATCGTCCAATCGTCAACGCTCAACAAATTTTATTTATTTACGAGAGACAAATGTTATCAGTCTGTTGCCATTATCCAGTTCAATTAAATAAGTAATTCGAATACTTTCCGTGTACACGCATACACACATTAGCGCAAATATATAATCTGATAATGGATTATTGAATTCGAAAAAGATCGCTTGCAATACAATTTTATAATATTATCCAGTTAAAATTTTATTCTGTCGATAATATTCATCTTAATTAGTGACCGTGATCGTGATTATATTATATTACATCGGGATTACAAAGAAACTAAGCTTGCACATATATATTTTTTACGTGTAAGAACTAAAAACAAACTTGTTACTCTATTGTTCTACACAGAACAAACTCTGTCTCTTTAGCATCGTCTCTAATCCGCAGACACGATTCGACTAACTCGAATTCACTTCGATCAACCCTTACTCGCTTCAACCAGTTTTAATTTGCCCCGATCAGCTTCGACCAGCTGCAACGTGCTGCTCGATCCGCTTCGATCAGCTTCAATTCGCATCCGTTCGACTCCGACTGGCACCAATTTGCATCGGTCAGCTTTGATCCTCCCCAATTTGCGTCGACCCGTTTCAACCCATCCCGAATCGAGTCGATCAACTTCGACCAACTCCAATTTTCATCGATCACTCTCTACGCCAGCTCCAGCTCAGCTAGCAACTAAATTCACGTTACTCAACCGTTGATCCATGTCGATTCGAACACTTCTCGCTCACGACGACCTCGATTTCGATCGAATGCGTATATACATGTACTTGCGCTGTTTCGATTGTTAGAGCACCTTCGATTCGAATGGTCGCTGGTATGTGGTGGTTCTTCACTCTGATTATGGTCTCCTCGTACACCGCTAATTTGGCCGCCTTTTTGACCGCCGAGAAGATGGACAATCCGATCAAAAGCGTCGAAGATCTAGCCAAACAGACGAAGATCAAGTACGGGGCCGTGGATGGTGGCTCCACGTCCGCCTTCTTCAGGGTGAGCTTCGATATTTATAATTGGAACGCAACGTGCGATGAATAGGTTACCGACGAAGCAAATTTAACATTTTAACGTGTATTAACAATTGAAGAATTTTCGGATTACAGGAATAGAATATATGCTTTTATTCATATTTGTCATATAAACAGTACACAGTATAATAATACAGTAGTAATTTTAATAGGTTTTTATTAAAACAGTTGTAGGCAAAGATGTGGTTTGCCATTGCAACCATCATAGAACGATGTAACTTCCTTAGCCAAAATTTTAGTAATTAAATTAAATTCAAATCTAATAATTTAGTAAATTTAGTAATTTGGTAAATTTAGTACTTTGGTAAATTTAGTAATTTAATAAATTTGGTAATTTGGTAAATTTAGTAATTTAGAAAATTTGGTAATTTATTAAATTTAGTAATTTAGTAAATTTAGTAATTTAGAAAATTTGGTGATTTATTAAATTTGGTAATTTAGTAAATTTAATAATTTAGAAAATTTAGTAATTTAGTAAATTTAGTAAACTTTTACCAAATTTCCTGACTAGAAATTCCTGGATGCAATCGTTTTACAATCTTGCGTGATTTTAAACAAAAATTTTAAACAGAGTACGCACGGCATTGAACGTGTTAAAGGAAACGAGAAAATTTCGTAAAAAAAATTCTGTCGAATGCAAACGCGCGGACCTCCGCATTGATGCTCCGATTTAACAATGTCGCAGGACTCGAATTATTCAACGTATCAGCGGATGTGGGCGACGATGCAGGAGACGAGGCCGAGCGTGTACATGAAAACGAACGACGAAGGCGTCGAACGAGTGTTGAAGAAATACGACTACGCTTTTCTCATGGAATCCACCACGATCGAGTACAAAATGCAAAGAAACTGCGAGCTCGACCAGGTTGGCGGCCTTATCGACAACAAGGGATACGGTATCGCCCTGCCGCGAAGTAAGTTCAGAAACGAAACTCCTCGATTCATTTCGAATCGAATCGGCAAGGCATCTTTGAAATACAAGCCTCTCCCGTTAGATTCCCCGTACAGGACGCCCATAAGCGGCGCGATATTGATGCTGCAAGAGAAAGGGATGCTCCAGGACCTGAAGAAGAAATGGTGGGTGGACCGGGGCGGCGGGCTGTGCATGAGTATCGAACAAGAGCCGACGTCGTCGAGCGAATTAGGATTGGCCAACGTCGGTGGTGTTTTCTTGGTCCTTCTGATCGGGACTTGCGGCTCATTCATCATCGCTGTCTTTGAATTCCTATGGAATGTACGAAAGGTCGCCGTGAAGGAGAAGGTGAGCCCCTCTCTCTCTCTCTCTCTCTCTCTCTCCACCTCCGCGGCGTCTCTCCGTTCTCACAAGACCGTTATCCTTGGATCTTTCTCTTTCACCCCCACCGCCGAAACCAGCGATATAAATTTTTCCCCCGCGACGCGAGTACAAGAGAATCGGAGAAATGATTCCCTTGGTCTTTGAATTTAGCGAGATAACAGTAGCTTGGTTAAATTTTCGTTAAATCTATATTAGAAAAGAAGATTAATTGGGACAATTTCACAACAGTCCGTCGAGTAGGGAAGAAAAAAACGTTCGATCCCTTTCGATCGACGAGTTCCGTTCGAACGTGGACTGAACGAGAACACGAAATTACCAAGCAACGAATCGATTCACGAGTCGACGTTCCTTTTTTTTTTTTCTTTTTTCTCGCAGGTCACCCCGTGGGAGGCACTGGTAGCGGAATTAAGATTCGCGGTGAACATTTGGGCGGAGACGAAGCCGGTTAAAATCTCGAAGAGCAGCGGCGCGAGTTCGATGGAGGGCGGCATCGGCGGGGCGGCCTCCACCACCCGTTCGATCGTCGGCTCGTTCCTTCGGCTCGACATCCTCGACAAATTCGACAAAGATAACAACACCAACAGTCGCAGCGACGACCGCAAGATCAATTGAAGATTCCAGCCAACCACAGTCGATCGATAATTTGGCTGTAAAGAACGAACGATCCAACCGATCAATCAATTGTTCAGTAGCAAAGCCAACTCGACGATCGAATAATTTCAATCTTGCGTGCTCGATCTCTTCCAACATTTAGTTCTGCAAACATTATAAGCGATCGACCAAACAAACGCCGTTTACAGTGGAAACACTACGGCCTCCTTCGGTTGAATCGAACAATTTCCTGTAACGTAATCGATGAGCTACGGCAGGAGGGAACAACGTCAGATTCGTCAGAAGCGAATGGAGGAACAAGAAACGAAAAGGAAAGAAAAGAAAAGGAGGGAGAAGGAAAAGAATAGAGAACCGTCAGGCAATTCCGTGTAGGCCGCGCATAAAGTCGTCACTCCGTCGAACAGTCCGCAGAACGGCGATGTCATGGAAGGCAGGAATCTTCGCTGTAGGTCCAGTAGGAGAGGAATCCAACAATATTTGGACTCGGCTACAATGACGCTAACGAACCGTGCCCTTGGTTTAGAAGACTTTCGTCCCGAATCAGCTGCCAGGCCTCCCGATACCAGTACCCCCCGAGAGGAAGCCGGCATCTTTGTGTCATTATTACCGAGGGACGTTTCGGCGCGTAAACGTCCAGATTGTCGCCAGACACGGAACTTTTAACTTTACCGACCTGACGTCTCTCCCGTCAAAGGAAAATCGATGGACAACTGGTCAACTGGCCGATAATCCCCTTGGCGGCTGAATTATCCTTGGCGTACTTTCTTTCTTCCTTTTTTTTTTTTTTCTTTCTTTTTTCTTTCTTTTCTTAGAAAATTGTCCGTCAACTCGTTCAGCAACAGCGTGAGGTTTTTAATTTAATATTTCATTAATATAGGATCGTTGAATTGTTGGAATGCGCCAATGAGTTCGTTCGCCCCTCTTGGTGTTACATTTTCAAAAGATTTCAAAAGTTCGTGTGTACATTTTTAAGATTCCAAAAGTTCGTACGTACATATTGTAGAAAATGTAATGGACAATGTACACGAGCCGTCGATGTTGAATAAAGGAAGTATAAAAAAATGAAAAAAAAAAAACACCGTAAACATTTCTGTAAATGTGATACAATGATATTTAAAATGTAGGATTAGCTCGTTGTTGCAGAAAATTTGCATCATTGACGTTAAAGTACAAAAAAAAGAATGTTCTCCAGAGGTGATAATTATATAATTCAAAGAACACAAAAACACAGTTATATCTTAACAGTTCTTCGATAAAAAGTTACTTCCAATTCCAAAGGATAATCAGTTGTAATGCACAGTTTCATCATTGACGAAAGTGCGAACGAGTCTATTGGGCAATCTAGCGCGAATTCAATTATTGGATTATTACTTGCGCTTGGATCAAGTGAAATTGAAAGAAAACCAGAGATAATTCGGAGATAATTAATCCCTCCTATCTGAGAGAAAAAAAGAAATTGCAGCCACTTAAATACGGCTGTTTGAGCACGAAGCTTTTTTTGCTCGTTGAATTGATTGGATTGACACGGCGTTGTCGAGGTGGCCAGAAACGCGGAAAAGCACGCGGCGGTTTATTGGTGGCGTCACGAGGCAAAGGATTCCGAGGTATCAAGCCGTACGAGTGCATCTACCAGCTGTTTGGTGATAAAGGTGTAAGGACATCGATTGATACCGGGGTTTCATGGCGGCAGTAAAAAGCAGGTAACATGATTACGGGAGCAGAAAACGAGCTGTTAACTGTACGGTATTTTTTCAACGGGGACACATTCATAATCGCGAGCGTTTCATGAAAACGAAGCCACCCGTCTCTTTACAACGGAACGACGCGTCTTTTACGAGCCACGCGCGTTTAGAGCCTGATATGAAAGCGGGATGTATCATTAGCTGAACTTCGTTGCATGCCACGTTTTTTGTTTCTTCTTCTTTTTTTTTTTTTTTTTTTTTAAGCTGAACATCGCTGAATGTCTCGACCGACTGTTTACCGACTGAGAGAGCAGCTAACAAGAATTTTATAAACTGAAATGGACGTGTAAACCAGTTGTACGCCCACTTTGAGCGAAATATTGATTGTACAGTGGCTGCAAAAGTATTTGCAACGAAAATACGTTTTCATCTTCAATTTTTCTCGTCGCATAAATATTTGATACAGAGTTAGAGTTACTACCACGTTTTTGTGGCCACTGTGTTTAAAAATATAGAATATATATACAGGGTGTCCATAAGGTCTTTTTGCAATATCAAAAATTTATTACAAAAGCAAGTGAAAAGACAAATAAGTGGAAATTATTACAAAAATGAGACGTATATATTCAAGTTTTCTTCTGCCTTGCACGAAGCACATCAAGACTGTACTCGATTTCTTACACGATCGATGTTTCCTTCGGATGTTCTTGGTCGTCCACTCCTCCCTTTGGATGTAATTAAGGTGGTACTAAATGAGATAGGAAAAAACTTGAATATATACGTCTCATTTTGCAATAATTTCCACTCATCTGTCTCTTCGTTCGCCCTTGTGATAAATTTTTGAAATTGTAAAGATACTTTATGGACATCCTGTGCAATCGCATTTTTCACGAGCTCTCTCAGCTCGCCGCAATCTCCATTTCGCGTCCCTCAATCCATTTACCGACCATCTCTCTCTCTCTCTCTCTTTATTAACAGCGCGTTAGCCTGCTCCTCGGCGATGCTTTCCAGCAATAAAACGTATCGACGTGGATGGTATCGAGGTAAATCCGTGGGCAGGGGAACGGGCGGCTAGGCGAAACCGCGGTCGAATGCGATTTAAACGAGCGGGGGATTTAAGAGGCTAGCGGATCCAGATTATCGGGCGGGATCCGCTTAATCGACGACGGAATAAATCGTCGCGAGGGGTTAATTAAGTTTTATAGTACGAGCGTTCGAACCGCCGTTACGCAGGTGTACACGGGCCCCGCTATCTACGATATATCTTCATCCTCTGGCGACGCTGACTCGGCCTGGCGATCGCGAGGCCAACGTTTTATTTCCCCTCCCGCCCTCACGATGCTGCGCGCTCGTGCAGCGCCTCCTCGCCGATCTTATCGCGTCGAGTGTTTCGCGGCGAAAAACAACAACAGGTGCACGAAATCACGGGCGCGCAACCACCATCGGTCCAGCGGATTCACCGGCGTCTCTTCCCCGATTCGGCCGGCCCCCTTTTTTACGACCCTGCCGAATTTCAAACAGCCTCGTAAAACCCGTGTCCTCGGCCTTGCCCTCCAACCCACTCTCGCTCGTTTGCTCTCCATCCGCTTGTTTTCCCTATCGCCACGACTGACTTAACCTCTTGCGCTCGAATGACGTGCCACGCACGCCGAGAAGTCTTTGTCCCAAAATTGCAACGTTTCCTCAGTTTCGAGTATATTTAAGTATAACCCAGGCAAAACAAATAATAAATTTGTTACTTCTCAACAATTTCTATCCAGTGATATCGTACCGACGAGTTCGAAAGGGAAAAGAAAGCGACGAAACAATTGTATACGGTTCGGTCACTCGTTATGGTCCGCAGTCAGTTGCCAGCGCAAGTTGAATGACGTGCTACACACGTCAAATCTTTTGCTCCAAAATTGTAATATTTTCTCAGTTTTAGGTATATTTAAGTATATTTAAGTATAACCCAGACAAAAAAGTAATACATTTATTACTTCTCAACAATTTCTACCCAACGATATCATACCGACGAGTTCGAAAGGGAAAAGAAAGCGACGAAATAATTGTATACGGTTCGGTCACTCGTTATGGTCCGCAGTCAGTTGCCAGCGCAAGTTGAATGACGTGCTACACACGTCAAGTCTTTTGTTCCAAAATTGTAATATTTTCTCAGTTTTTAGGTGTATTTAAGTATACTTAAGTATACCCAGACAAAACAAATATAAAATTTGTTACTTCTCAACATTTTCTACCCAGTGATATCAGTTTCAAGTATATTTCAATGTAACCCAGGCAGAACAAAATGATATTACTTGATTTATTAATGATTTATTACTTCTTAATGACTTCTATTCAGCGATGTCATACCGACGAGTTCGAAAGGGGAAGGAAACGACGAATTATTGTGCACGGCTCGGTCACTCGTTACGGTCCGCGACAAACCCCAGTTGCCAGCGCAAGTGGGGTTAACGTTCGTTTCGGCGACGAACGAGTTCTACAGCCTGCAGATACAGTCTAGTCCGCGAGAATTCACGAAACAAAGAGGGAAGGAAAGTTAATCTCGAGTCGACGTAGAACCTTCTCACTGATCTTAGAGAGGTCGACTTCCTAACACCAACGCCTCGGGCTCTCTCCACTCGGACGGAGAAGCGACAAATATCGGGAGATAAACGATGGAGAGACTCGGTATCAGCGGACGGTATACCGAAGAGGAGTTGGATTCGCGGGATGGTCGGCATACCGCGGCGCGCGGACCGATCAGGCGAGAGCGAGGAGGCCGTCCACATAAAATCCGAAGGTGTTAAGCAAGGGGAGGCGCGCATGGAAGCTGAAAACGACGAGAGGAGCTTCTCTCAAAGAGGGAACCGCGCGCGCGGGGCCAGCGAGCGCCGGCTCGTAGGAATTGAAATTGATTTCGGTCGACTTCCATTACTCAAAGAGAGGACCCGGGGAACGCGCACCGACAAAAGTCACAGACCGATCCTGCGTGGATAAGAGGCTTGCCCCCGTAGCCGGGGCCCGAACTCCGCTAACAGAGGTTCCACGCCGGCCGTGGCCCAGGAATTCCTGGCGAGTTTTACCAGCGGGAGAGAGGGAACCCATTTTCTTCTTCTTCTGCTTCTTCTTCTTCTTCTTTTTCTTCTACTACTACTTTCGTTCCTCCCCCGCTCGGTAGTGCCGAATCAATTTTTAACTCAAACGTACTTCACCTCGAATGAGTGCTCGGCAGGGGATAAATGAAGAGAGCTCGAAGGATGGTACTATGGCTTTTGAAGGACTGACGAGATGACGAAGTGGGCGAAATTAGCGAGTGAGAACTGTACCGATGAATGAGGTTTGGTTGGGCCTCGCGCGGAAAACAAAGCGTCGTTTGCCTCGCGCAAGATTGTTAATCTTTAGAGCGTCGTGCTTGGGTTTCGAGTTCAATAGATAAAGATAATAATCCGGTGTGAAACTGACTGCGAGACGAGTTCGTAACAAGAAGTAAAGGAAATTAGTAAAAATAGAAGAAAGGAAAAGGAAAAGTAAAGGAAATTCTTTTTAAAATGATTTCAGAAGTGGAGACAAAGTCTGTCTGGCGACAGAGAGGAGAATTTCAATTAACTGCGAGACGATCGATAAATATTTATAACGCTTGGAACAGAATTATGAACATATTTTCTTGGAAATGAGGACAACTCGCAAAAAAAAAAAAAACAACGAAAAAATAGGAAATTCTTTTTAAAATAATTTCAAGAGTACAGACAAAATGGATGTTTCGCGACAGATAGGAAAGGTTCTCTCGAAAGGGAGGAAAATTTCAATTAACTGCTAGATCGATAAGTATTTATAACACTTGGGCAGAATTATAAATATATTTTCTTGGAAATGAAGAAAACTCCCCCCCCCCCCCCAAAAAAAGGAAAAATGGGAAATTCTTTTTAAAATTAAAATAAATTCAAGAATACAGACAGAATGGATGTTTCGCAACAGACAGAAAAGGGAGGAGAATTTCAATTAACTGCTAGACGATCGATGAGTATTTAACACAACGCTTGATCAGAATTATGAATATATTTTCTTGGAAATGAAGAAAACTCGCAAAAAAAAAAAAGAAAAAGAAATAAGAAAAATTCTTTTTAAAATTAAAATAATTTCCAGTGTACAGACAGAATGGATGTCTCGCGACAGAGAGGAAAGATTCTCTCGCGAGTGAGGAGAATTTCAATTAAAAAATTCCTTATAATGGAACACGACGAAACGATGAGACGAAACAAATGGACCGAGGCATTCAGACGGCGCATGTCCTCACGTTTCAGCGGCACTTCTAACGAATTCCCACCTCCGGGGGCGTGGGTGGGGTAGGGGGGAGGAGGGATGGATGAAAAAGTCATTTTCATGCCGCGATGGTAATAGCATCTCGGCAGAGTCGCTCTCGCTGGCCTTGTGGAATTCACCGATGGACTTGTCAAGATTTTTCCATTGTGTCACCGGGCCCGACGCTCTTTATGACTGACGGCAATCGTCGGTGGAGCGAGACCACCCGGTAGGCACCACTCCAGAACTTCCGGAATCTTTCTATACTTGGGCTTCTCGGTAAGGGAGTTCGGACTCCGCTTCGAGGAAGCCTACCTGCTGGAATCGTCCAGGGATTTAAGAAACTTTCGCTCGTATTCGTGAGTACGCCGCTCAGTTACGTCCTCGGTAATAGTGCACGACTCTTTCGGCGAAACGAATCGCTTGCTTGTTGTTAGTTGGTTTCGTTATTGCTCGGAGAACGATGATTATACCTTGCGAAAGTATATGGCGTCTTCGAACAATTGTTTTTTTCCTTTTTGCCTTTGACGAACGATTACTTTCAAATTCGTAACGTCAAAGTGACGCGTGCCGCTCGCATTCAACGTGCATATGCATATGTACAAACATATTCGCCCCAGGGATTGAGTTTAACTTTGTCTTTGAACAATCAAGTATTCCAAAGGCAAAGACGACTAATTTCCATTTACCTGCAAGCGCAAGTTCTTCGTCTCGGCCGTTCCAAACGTCGTCTGAGGGTTTAATAGCTGTCGTTCTAAATTATAAAGTAATAGTTCCGACATATTTCGTGTTTCCACTTCGCTCTGCATACTGATAAACCACCACCCTCCGTGGCGCTGAAATTCCACCGATCCACGGGAACTATGCGCGGCGCCTTTTGTCCCGTATTACACGTCACGGAATAGTACGTATTCCGAGGCGTCCCAGGCATCCCCGACGCCTCGACGTATACCGATTCTACGCAAAGCTGAATTCTACAAGAACGACGTAATCTCCTCGTCGATGGAATCGTTGAAAAATTCCTCGGAGAAAAAAAAGGAGAAACCAAAACCGATGGATCTTTCGTACGTACGAATGCAAAAATAATGCTGAAGATCCAGACTCCATTAAATCCTCTTGCGCACGTCGAGAATCTTTTTTTTTTTTTTTTTTTGTCACAAATTGCAACATTTTCTCAGTTTTAAATATATTTAAATGTAGGGCAAAACGACTGATAAGTTTATTACTTCTGAATAATTTCAATCCAGTGATATCATACCGACGAGTTCAAGAAAAAAAAAAAGAAAGCGACGAATTATTCTATTCGGTTTCGGTCGCTCGTTATGGTCCGCGAATCAGTTGCCAGCGCAAGGGGTTAAAGTGGCGATGAGGAAAGATGAATGGGCAAATTTGTCTAGAAGGGAGTAATTCTGTACTGAGCAAACGGTACATCACTAAGAAATTGTATAAAAAAGTAATAAAATAAAGTGATGAAGCAGCAAATAAAGTTTTGAAACGTATAAACGCACAAATATAAAATAATTCCAATGGAAACTTTTTCTGTAATACTTCGGTCAGTTAAATTATTACAAAATTCAGAATACAATTTAAGCTCATCTTCAAAGTGCAAAAGATTGCAATGTTTCCACAGTTTTGAATATATTTAAGTATAATCCAGATAAAACAAATAATAAATTTATTATTTCTCAATAATTTCAATCCAGTGATATTGTTGGATGACCAACCCGAATAATATTGAATCTATGCAAATACTGACAATGAGCTAGCAACAGTCCACATAAAAGCGGACTGTGAATAGTTAATCATAAGGGCAAGATCCAATAGTTGGTCATCTATGCTCTTTCCCCTTCCACTTGAAAATGATAACCAAATATATATAAGAACATGCTTCAGAGACATACGAGAGCATAAAACATTCTAAATCATTATAAAGACATTCTATACCATTAAAAGCATCAAACATTCTAAATCATTCTACACCACATTCAAGAGCATTAAACATTGTAAATCATTCTATATTATTCTATTTCATACACGACCACGACTGTAAGAGAATAAACTCTTCTAAATTGTAAGCGTGTTGACTCCGTTACACGGAATCCAACAATATCACACCGACGAGTTCAAAAGAAAAAGAAAGCGACGAATTATTGTATGCGGTTTCGGTCTCTCGTTATGGTCCGCGAACTAATTGCCAGCGCAAGGGGTTAAAGTGGCGATGAGGAAAGATGAATGGGCAGATTTGTCTAGGAGGGAGTAATTCTATACCTAGCAAACGGTGGATCACTAAGAAATTGTATAAAAAAGTAATAAAATAAAGTGATGAAGCAGCAAATAAACGTATAAACGCACAACTATAAAATAATTCCAATGGAAACAAAATAAAGTTCAGAATACAATTTGAGCTCATCTTCAAAGTGAAATGCAAAAGATTGCAATATTTCCACAGTTTTGAATATATTTAAGTATAATCCAGATAAAACAAATAATAAATTTATTATTTCTCAATAATTTCAATCCAGTGATATTCTTGGATGACCAACCCGAACGATATTGAATCTATGCAAATACTGACAATGAGCTAGCAACAGTCCACATAAAAGTGGACTGTGAATAGTTAGTCATAAGGGCAAGATCCAATAGTTGGTCATCTATGCTCTTTCCCCTTCCACTTGAAAATGATAACCAAATATATATAAGGACATGCTTTAGAGACATACGAGAGCATAAAACATTCTATATCATTAAAAGCATCAAACATTCTAAATCATTCTACACCACATTCAAGAGCATTAAACATTGTAAATCATTCTATATCATTCTATTTCATACACGACCACGACTGTAAGAGAATAAACTCTTCTAAATTGTAAGCGTGTTGACTCCGTTACACGGAATCCAACAATATCACACCGACGAGTTCAAAAGAAAAAGAAAGCGACGAATTATTGTATGCTGTTTCGGTCTCTCGTTATGGTCCGCGAACCAGCGCAAGGGGTTAACCGAGCATGTCAAGTGCGGTAGAAAAATTTTGAGGCATTAGGGGATGGTAAAGAAGAAGAAGAAGAAGAAGAAGAAGAAGAAGAAGAAGAGGGAGAAGAATACACTTGTTGACAGCTGGGTGTATCGGGGGTCGAAATATGAACGTAGGAGGCGTCCCGAAGCGACGCTGCGCGACGCGACACGACGCGGCGGCGTGGCACCGCGCAAGCGGTATGTAAAACCGGGAGAAGCCGGGGAACCAGACTCACGATGGTATCGCCGCTTGTTAAGGGGACTCCAGACTATCGCAGCGGGGTGCTTCCCTCGGCGGCGAACCTCCAAGAGAGCGCGAGCTCCTCTGCCGAAGCACCGCGCGTCCAGACGGATCGTTAAAAAGTAAGAGAAGTAATGGCCCTGTGCCGAAACTGGCGTCACGGATTCGGCCGCGCGGCCAATCTACTCCCCCCACCCACCTCGTCCGCCGATTTTCAAACGATAGCTCCGTCATCCTCAACGAGAGAACGATTAGGAACCAATGGATACTCGAACTAATAGGTTAGTGGAAAAATAATTACCCTTTTTACGTTTTGTAACTCTTTAGCAGATTCCTGCTCGCGTTATATGTAATTTTGAAGATTATGTAATTATGTATGTATGTAATTTTGAAGAGTGTATTCCGGAGGATTATGTAATTATGTATGTATGTAATTTTGAAGAGTGTATTTTGGGATCAATCACTCCTGTGAACGAAAGACAATTTCGCTCTGTTGGATTCCGTGTAATGGAGTCAACACGCTTACAATTTAGAAGAGTTTATTCCCTTGCAGTCGTGGTCGCGTATGAAATAGGATGGTATACAATGATTTAGAATGTGTTAGAATATGATGATTGTCTAATGCTCTTAAAGATATGGAATGATTTAGAATGTATTATGAGTTAGCGATATTGAATGAATCTATAATGATTTAGAATGTTTTAAGAGAGCGCGATATAGAATGTCTCTATAATGATTTAGAATGTTATAAGAGTGCAAATGTCTCTGAAGCATGTCCTTTATATATATTTGGTTATCATTTTCAAGTGGAAGAGGAAGGAGCATAGATGACCAACTATTGGATCTTGCCCTTATGATTAACTATTCACTTTTATGTGGACTGTTGCTAGCTTATTGTCAGTATTTGCCTACATTCAATATTGTCCGGCTCCATTCCTGGCCATTTCTGGAAAGGCAGCAGGAATCGCATATAAAATCAACAAATGCATTTGATTTGAATACTGTTAAGATACTATTGCAACAGTGGTGCAATAGTAGTTCAATAAATTTCGTTCCAACTGCTGCAACACGCGTTACAGCATATTACAGCAAATTATCTTCCAAAAGTTGAACGAGTTGGGATAATTTTACGAAACTTTATTTCGTTCACCAACAGATTTTCACTTTTTCAAGCATTCAGACAACTTCTCGAACAAACTCTTTAAAAATCAAGCTGATTAGAAAGCATTTTCTAAACTTTCATCGACTCCAGGGATCCGGAATTCTATATGTTTATTCGAAACAAGCTTGTAACTTGTTGGCAAACGCATGTTGAAGCGAACGGTTGTTACTTTATAGCTGTATATAATAAATTTTATTTTATTTTACTATATTTTATTATATTTTACTTTATTATATTTTATTATATTTTATGTATAATAAAAAGCTGAATTTGAAAGCTGAGATACATATATTTAAAATTGAGGTGTAGAAAAGCGCAATTAGATACTTCTCTTTGAATATAAAATAGCAAAACTCCGATTTTACAAACAGCTGCTGTATATAATTATAAGTTCGTGCAACAGTGGTTCATCTTTCATTTGCAAAAATTTCCAACGTAGGAGACTTCAATGGATAAGAGTGGGATGAAATATTGGTCTTTAAAAGATGATGATTCGTTTGGTCCGTTTTCCGACAATTTACACGATGACACACAAAATGATTCTCTGGCTGATTGATTCGAAGCAATGTCGCGAACCATACATCCTCGTTTTCAGTTTACGTGACTTGCGTAGAGCCAATATCGACGCCTAATGACGAATCACACGTACCGATACAGCATTATTGGCAGAGTTGAAGAATTTATTGTGCTTGTTAGATCGAAAAAAATTATCGTTTGGAATCAAAGCACAATTTCGAAAAATGGATTGTAAATTGTGGGTCCATAAAAAGCGCTTTTGTTGTTTGGTCTTTCTCTCTTCTTAACAAGCGAGAGAAAAATGGCATCGAAACATGCGATGAATAATTCTTCGCGTTTGGAACGATGTTTCGCTGGAATCCGAGTTCTTTTTCTCGCGGAACGTCTAATTTCTCGTTAGTTGGAAACACAAGTTGGGGGGAGGGGGGCAAAGTTCTCCGTAACGATAACGATAAAACAGAAACTGCAATAATACCTCCCGTGAAATTTCGTGCTCCCGTGCCGTTAACAAGCGCCCGGAAGCGTTATTGAAAGTCTCCCGCACTGTTAACAAGTGCCAACCTGTCACCGTCCTCGCCGCCTTACAACGACTCCATCGAAGTTCGAACGAAAATCCAAGCGCGCAAACTGCAAGATCGGGGCAAAAACTGCAGACACAGCACGGCGCCCCGATACTTCTTTCCCCCTTATTCCCTAAGAAACTTCTGCCACGTTCGCGAGCTACGAACTTGTCTCCATAATTGAAAAGGCAAGTTGACCCAAATAGTTTTCCTCCTCGGGAGAAACGAAATTATCCAGTTCTTACGACCGTTAAGAGCGAGTCGATAAGCAACCCCTCTAATTAGCCAACTCTCTCTCTCTCTTTTGCTCTCTCGACGATCGGCCTCGATTATTATTATTTCCCGGGTTTCTCTGTTCGTTTTAGTATTACCGCCTCGGCGTGGCGACCAGTTGGAAGGCGGCGTATCCCCTAAAAAAGTGAAATATCGTTTTATGGTAATCCACGATGCGTCGTATATCAGGCCCCCGGTGTGTTCCTTTTCCCTATTTCTTTCCCCTTTTTCTTTTTTTCTTTTTTTCTTTTCCTCCTCTCGGACATCCGCTCTCCTCGGATCCTCCGCGCTAGGCATATATTATATATCAGCTGTGTTTATTAGGGGGCGAAAAACGTGTGTCTACCGTGCTGCGTCGGCCTAGAGGCGGCCAGCCACAAAGGAAGGAGCCGAGACAAGGTAGTTTGTTGGGGAGCAGCTTACAGGGAACCAACACGAGCTACTTGTTTGCACGAACCGGGTCCCGGTCACCCACGTAACGTTTACACGGCGGCAGCCGTCGCGCTTATCGTCCACCCGTGCTGTTTATCGTTATTAAAATACGCTCAACCGAGCGCGCTCGCTGCGATTCGCTGCGTTTCACTGCGATGCCTCGAAAAACGAGTGCCACGGTCTCTCTCCTAATGCTGTTTGCACGCTCGTTAACCCAATTTGATCGAAACTTCGCCGTCGGAGTACGTATCGTGGCGCGTTCGCATCACGAGAGCCTGGTAATTCGAATTCTCTTTCGCAATCACGATGAAGAAAAAAATGTTCTTCTCGTCGCAAGTGTAGTACACTGTAGTACACTGTAGCTTTCCTCTGCAGAAGACTGCGGCAAATTTAAACACCAGGGAGGGGAAAAGGCGAGAGAAACAACACTAGAGAGGAAGAAACAATACCGAACGAGAACGGCGAACAATACGAGAGGTTAGGAAACGCGGGGGCTTAATTACAAAGTCGCAGTGGCATTCGAGCTGAAATGAAAGAAATCGCCTCGGTGAACAAAAACCGGCAGACGTGTGCAGAGCATCGAGAGATAATCACTGCCACGTGACCGCTGCCACGCCGCATCGTTTTTTGCGAGTATTACGTATCCCTAATCCGGGACCAACAGGCGCCATAATTGTTTCGCCTGTGTCCGAACTTCGCCACCGGGGCGTAATCCGGGTGAACTTGCTTCAGGAATTTTTAAGATAGATTTAAACTGACCGTCGGTTACCCTTTTCTTCTTATTTCTTTTTCTCTTTTCCTCTCTCTCTCTCTCTCTCTCTCTCTCTTTTATCGTTCCCGCCTGAATTCCGTCGTTCTTTCAACCATCGCGCGCACGCGTGTGTTTCACTTTCGCCGGCGCGCGCGCGCGCGTGTCTGTGTGTATTTCACTTTCGATAACGAGACTTCCGCAAAAAACCGCGCGACCCCGTGTTTAGCCAGTCGAGAATTGCGCGTCGAACAATCGCGCGAGAAGTAATTTTCTCTGCTGCTTCCCCCTTCGAAAGAAAGACAAGAACAAAGGGACGAAAAGATTAATTAAATCTTGTACGAGGCCACGCAAAAGTCGTGGTCGTTGTTCACCGGCGATCCTATTAATAAATTTAAATAATTCCCGGCGGTGGCGTACACCTTTTCACGTGTTGTCCGAGGAGGAGGCTTTTGTAATCGGTCTCGCTTTTGTTTTGGAGCCGGCGAGCGCCAAGCGATGCCCGGGCCCCGGGCCCCGGGCCCCTATCGTCCGATCTCGGTCTTTAAATCTCCTTCATTTATAAGCGCCTCTTAACGATCTCTTCTCCGCAGGATCCGCCGATTTAGTGCACGCGAATGGAAATGCCTCACGGACGAATTTGTCGGCACGGATCTGACGGCACCGGACGTCGCCGACAAATACCGATCACGACGTCGACGCGACGCGGGACGTTTCCTTATCCTAATGGCTTCTTAGAACGAGCCTTCCGTTATCAATTTTACAAACCGGTCCGGTAATCTTTATTAATTGAATCTTGCTCCGCCTCCTGCTCTCGTCGTTACCGCGCTGATATATACGCGCCCGCGCGATTATTCACCGCGGCACGCTCGGCTACCTACGCGTGTTTCCTTTGATGTTTTTTTTCCTTTTCTTTTTTTTTTTTCTTTTTTTTTTTT
>NW_025110242.1:112102-115169 GCF_011392965.1 Frieseomelitta varia
TTTCTTTTTTTTTTTTTTTTTTGAAACAACGGCGGCAGCATCTCCGTTGCAGAAACGGGGTATTAATTCTCGCGTCTTCCTCTTTATAAAACGCAATCTTTCGCGTCCGAGAAACCGATCGAAAAACCGAAAAACCACGAATCCTCCGAGGACCAGTCTCGTGATTTATCACGCAGATGGCGGTTATTTTTGCCGAAAAATCGGCAAAAAATCGGCCGGTGAGAGATGAGGAAGGGGAGAAGGAAAGAGAAATGAGGAGAAAAGAAACGTCGAGGCGCAAATAAAAGGAACAGATCCGCCGATGGAATAATCCAGCCGGTGATCAAAGCACGGTTTCGAGCGGCCGGCGAAGCGATCGGCTAATTAACCGCCGGCGGATCTCTCGATGCGGCTGCGGGACTCCCGCGAAAACATTACATTACATGATCGGTCGTCGTATACGATTACGTGGTTTTTATTCGTGAAAAGAATTCGCGCGTCTCGCGGCCGTTTCCATGCCGGGACATCACAGGCAGCTCCCGATCTTTTGAATATTCCCACTCGCGGGCCCGCGAGCGCCCCCCATACCGGAAGACGCTTCACCTTATAAGCCCGCGCACTTTTTGCCGATCGCCTCCCGGCAGTCGGGATTTTTAATTAGATTTTTGCCGCCGTTCGACAACTCGGATACTTCGGCCCGTCTTTCCTTTCTTCCTTTCATTGTTCCGCCCTGTTCTCTTTTTGTTTTCTCTTTCTTTCTTTTGGCAATACAATGGCCATAAAATTCACGATTATTTGACACTGCGGGCTAACAGCGACTTTATGATTCTGGAAGCGTAAATGTCTGCTTTACGTAATTTTCGTATTAGGTTTCACTAAAATTTGATTCATCATACAAGTAGCATCAGTGTGAGTCTAAATAATCAAATGACGAAACTGTTAACATTAGGCGATATGGACACTTACGCGTTCAGAACCATAAAGTCGCTGTTAGGACGCAATATTAAATGATTAAATGAAACTTTCTTGTCATTTTTCAAAAGAACTATCAAGCTACAACGTAAGTTTTACCTTCGTGATGAGTGGAATACAATAGGAAAAAAAAAAAAAAATAGAATCATAAAGTCGCTGTTCGGACGCACATGTCGCAGTGTTAAATCATTAAGAAACTTTTTTGCCATTTTTCAAGAGAACTATTAGATTGCAATCTAATTCTTTGAAAAAGTTTTCACCTTCGTGATGAGTGGAATATAATACAAAAAATAGAACCATAAAGTCGCTGTTAGTCAGCACTGTTAACATTATTCGAAATTTAAACATTACGTACACAGACATTCATGTATTCAGCAACTATAAAGTTGCTGTTAGGACGCAATGTTAAATGATTAACCTCTTGCCCTGGAACGGTGCCACGCACGTCGAGAATATTTCGCCGAAAATTGCAATATTTTCTCAGTTTTAAGTATACTGAAATACAACCCAGGCGAAACAAATAATAAATTCTTACAATTAGTAATTTCTATCCAGTGATATACCGGTGAATTCGAAAAGAAGACAAATTAACATATACATATATTTGGTTACTGAGCGCAAGAGGTTAAAGCGACTTCCACTTCGTTTCAACGCGAATCAAACAGCGATAAAAATTGAAAGAAATCGTTTATAGTTGCCTGGCCGATTCGCGTCAGTCTTCCATTGAACGATCCAAAGTTCGGCTGTAACCGCGCTGACAATCAGTTCAGCGGGGCCCGGTGTATCGTGCCACTCTCGGAATCGCACCGGCACAACAATCTCTGCCCTCTGTTCTCGAGCGCGGTCGCCTCTCTTGCACCACATCGAGCGAGCATGACCGATCCGGGGGCCGAAATCGAGCGTACGAGGTGCTCATTGGCCGTGACAGCGAGCGAGGGTGAACAGTGGGGGATGTGTAGTGGCCGAGTAGAGGCTAGAAGAAAGAGGCCGTCGCGGCACAGTTCAAAGAGGATGGTGACATGTGACCGGCATTGTGAACCACGGAGGCTCTCTCTATGCCGTGCGGTTATGCGCTTTTCTATTGCGACGGAACGGTCTCTCCCGCTTTGACGGCCGCCTCTGCCTGCCGACCGTCTCTCCTCCAGGGGCAAGGCCTGAAAACCGATTCGCATCCCTTAAGCCGCCGGCGGAATGGTTGCGCGCGCGCACCGCATATGCCCTGCCACATCGCATCGCGGCTACGAACGTAGTAGTTACTTTTGCGGTGACTCAAAGTACACCGCGACCAACCACTTTGTAACGGTGTTACCCCTCTCTCTATAGATCTCTTCTCTACGTATATATGTATGTTGCGCGTAGGGACTTTGTAGCTTTGCCCGCTTTAGTGACGCGCTTTACGCTAGATATCGTACGTGCACCTGTGTGAACACCTTGAAAAGATCTCGGCCTTGTGAGGGAGAATAATTGGCCTCTGAGTGAGCGAGAATAATTGGCCGAGTAGGACGACATAAGCTAGACGAGTAGCAATCTTGGAAATACACGCTACGAAATTACTATTTTTCTAGAAATGTTTTATTCATCCCTCTCTTTTCGTATAATTTCACGTAATTTCTGAAACGAAACCAACGTCTTTTGAATATATATTTCGATGTTAAGAGTATACAAGAATGATATTTTGTAACTCGCGAGTAACTGTTAGAACACACCACGAAGTTACTATTTTTCGTTAAATAAAGTGTCAGGTCCGCGTCAAAATAGTTAAGGGATGTTTTGCTTCTCCCTTTTCTTTCGAATGATTTCAATCAGAATGGAGTCACTGAATATTTCTGTATATTTATTTGACGTTGAAAATCGCAAATCGACTTTTAGGACACGCTATGAAATTACTATTTCAACTAAGATGCCAAGTCTAAATAAATAAGGTCAAGGTAAATAAAGGATGTTCCATTGCTCCCTCTTTGCTGCTGCTTCTTTCGCGTGATTTCAATCAGAATAATTTCTAAAATGAATTCACCTTCTAAATATTTATCTGACATTAAAAATATAATACACAGTAATTTTATTTAAAATCGCGAGTAACTCTCAGCACAAACTACCAAATTACTATTTTTTTATT
>NW_025110242.1:118056-147173 GCF_011392965.1 Frieseomelitta varia
ATGCTACAAAATTACTATTTTTTTATTAAATAAGACGCCAGATTTGACGAATGTTTCAATCAGAATAATTTCTATAATGAATTCACCTTCTGAATATTTATCTGACGTTAAAAATATAATACACAGTAAT
This sequence comes from Frieseomelitta varia, assembly GCF_011392965.1. Lineage (NCBI taxonomy): Eukaryota > Metazoa > Arthropoda > Insecta > Hymenoptera > Apidae > Frieseomelitta > Frieseomelitta varia. The sequence goes on from NW_025110242.1 coordinate 118,187, forward strand.
TTTATTTAAAGTCGCGAGTGACTCTCAGCAGAAACTGTGAAATTACTATTTTTTTATTAAATAAGGCAAATTTGAAGGATGTTTCTCCCCGTTCTTTCGCGTGATTTCAATCATCATTCCAAAATGAATCCATCTAGTCTTCTCTGACATTACGGATACACGATCGTGATTTTGACTCGTTGATCGGCAATCTCGTTTTGCATAAACAGTCGTAAACTGGCGAGTGTAGTAAGAACGGGAATGCAGCAATGCGGCGTGTGCTCGTTGCACAGTGGCCGAGGATCGTGCGATATTGAGATGGGTTTGCATTTCAAATTAACACGGTTCGCGGATCAAAATGAAGCATAATGACGCACTTTATACTTGGACGTGCACGGGCGCTGCGCATTTCGTGCTTCGGCGTAAACCGCGCGGTAACGCGTTTGGACATCAAAGCCTGCCGCGCGGCGTGCCTTTTGTTTTCAAAAGGATCAACCTTTTGTGTTTCGTGCCTGTTCTAAATTCGACTTTTATTCATTTGCAGGAAACAAAAGCTTCCATTCCGAGGCGCGACACGTGCAAACAACGCGCCACCGAAGAAATAACTTTTTTTCGGGAAAAATTTTATAAAATCCTACGAATCTCTTTCGTAGCGTCGAAAGTTGAAACTCAGTTAATAAAATCTTTGTAAAATCCAAATGTATTACGCGCCAAAAGTTTCAATTTCACCAACGACGAAACCAAAGTGGCAAACACAAGTTCGCGAAGATCGCGCGGATGGAAATGTGGGTCGAAGCGTGTGTATGTGTGTGTTGTCTCAAGTCGGAGATGGTAACGATGGCTGCGGGTACCTAGAACAATCCTACAACCGGTCGTCGCGGCGAAGGACTGTTCGATCCTCGTGCGGTTCAATTCGTGGAACAACACAGAGAGGACACGTATCGCGGCGATCTAAAGACGAGAGGCAACGATATTGCGGCGGGGCTACGAAAAGGACACGTGTTCCGGACACGTGTGTCCTCCTCTTGTACTTATCTAGTGGCCTATCTAACCGCATTGTATCCTGGCCCATTGTAGGTACCCGGGGGTCGGCTTCCTATGCGTTGTCCCCTCCCTCTTCCCCCATATAAAATTCAAATGCAGGTTAATGAAGCGGGCTGGATTCAGTTTCAGATTTTCCACAACGAAGCTCCGCTCGCCACCGTTATCCCAACATTTCGAGGTTTCTCTCACTCGTTCCCTGCTGCTGCTGCTGCTGCTGCTGCTGCATTTTCCATTGGCGTGTTTCACTTTGGCAACGTGAAACTAAATACACGGCTCGCAGTTGAATTCTCAACGAGTATCCAGAAATTTAACATCCTCTCGTGCACAGTCGCAATAGTTACGTTTACGAACCAGCCGGTAGTATCAGGATCTCGCGATAAGACACGTTTCGCGGTTGATTGGCTATCGTTGCAACCTTATCCAACCTTAACCTAGCGATCGGCTTGTAACTCAGAACCTGAAGTTCGTCGAATCCGAGATCGACAATTTTCTCTCGGGCGTCACTCGAGGTCTTCTCCTCCCCCCCAAAGCTCCGCTAGTAACAATCTCGCGAGACGGGGCGCGCGGTCTACAAGTCGGGGGATTGTAAGTTTTCTCTCGAACTTGCGCCTCGGGATTATCGCCTTGTTTAATGAATCCGCCAGACCGCCGCCGCCGCCGCAACCCTAGCGAAGGTAACTGCGAGTTACGCGAGTAAGTTGCCTCGGCCGACCGCTTAGTAGCTTCCGCAGGTGGTAATTGAAAAACCATACACGAGCGTTGAATTTCGTAAATTTCGCGGGACGAGAAGGTGGGAGGATAATTGAATATTCAACAAGGTAGTTAGCGGCGTCGCAGTTCCACGGAATTTCACGGAGTCTCGTTTTCATTTATCACCCGTCACCGCAATCGTACGCGATACTGTCCATAAAGTCTCTTTACAATTTCAAAAATTCATTAGAAAGGCAAATGAAAAGACAGACGAGTGGAAATTGCTACAAAATGAGACGTATATATTTAAGTTTTTTTTGGGGAGGGGAGGGTTCATTTGGAACCCTCCTGTGCCGGGGTCATTTCTGACTCACACGGATATTCCACTAAATATATTTAGATTGCCCGGCTCACCGATACTGTACTAACACAGAATGACGTTCGCTAGAGACCGAGGTCCTCGCCAATATTGTACCAACCACAGTCACAAACATCCGAGACATATAGGAACAAATAATACACACACATGAATAACAAATCACATGAATAATAATGTTATATTTATATATATTTATACATTGACAAGAGACAATAGCTGTATCTTGCTAGGTCCAGTTACGTTGCCAATTACGTTCAAATTCCTGGTTTTCTGGAACTACATTATCCACAGTTTCTGATATATTGTCTTCTTGCATTTCGGGTTCAGCGTCACTGTTTGATACACTTTCGTTGTCTGATGATTGTTCATAGTCAGAAACGTCTTGCGCAAATTCGGCGAAAGAAGACGAAGAAAGATTGCTCGTAATGAAGATATTACGTCAACAAATGGAAACAAATATAAACAACGGAGAAAGATAATAAAGAGAACAAAAATAATAATAAAAACAGTAAATTAATAATAAAAATAGTAAAATATTAAAATAGTGCTAAACACTAAAATCTAAATAGTACATACAAAAATAATATAAAATACTAAATACGAGAAACAAAAATAGTACAAACTATTAGATAATAATATAAAATACCAAATACTAAAAACAAAAATAGTACAAACTGTTAAATACTAAATACTAAAATACAATGCTAAAATACTAAATATAACAAATATACTATATTATAAACAATAAAATACTAAATATAATAAATTTACTATAAACAATAATAAAAACGCTAAAATATAAAATAAACTTTGAAATAAGAAATCGCTTCGATTTGCTGCACATGTCTTTCCTCCTCAGAGCGTTACCAGAAACTGATTTCTTTCGTCTTTTGTCTTCAGTCTTCGTTACTTGGGCACTTTGGGCGGACACGTGTTAGTCACATGGTGTTCGTGTGTTAGTACGATCAGTTTTTAATTACTAACACAAGCAGCGCCTATGTGTGCGTTATTGCATTCGAGTAACTCTCAACGCGGGTCAAAAATGACTCCGGCACGGCAGTCGGAGGGTTAATATACGGGCACCATTGGTCGTACGAAGCACATCAAGACGGTACTCTATTTCTTACACGATCGATGTTTACCTCGGGTGTAACCTTCTTCGTCGTCCACTACTCCCTTTATCGAACACTGTCCCTGTCTCCATAAATTTCTTGTGCCATGCACGAATTGATGAACGTGACGGTGGATCTCTTTCATACTTAGTTCTGAAGTTTCGCTGATCCAATTTGATTTCAATAAACCATGATACGCACTGTGCCTTCTCTTGAGGAGCAGCCATTTTGCCAAGGGGTTAATTTAACAGTATCTTATTCATCAACAGGGTACCTGAAATGCAATGTGATAGAAACCTTGATAACCACTGAGTACATAGAACAAATCTGATGATAGATAAATCTCGTCAATTGCCCTTGTAATAAATTTTTGAAATTGTAAAGAGACTTTATGGACACTCACACGTGATTAAAAATATCTTGTATGGAACAAAGATATGGGACATCGCTAATCTAAAGCAGAGGATCGCTCATGCCATTGCCACCATTGCTGAGGGTATGCTAATATGGCAAGAAATCGAGTACCATCTTGATGTGCTTCGTGCAACAGAGGTGTATTAAATAAGAAAAAAAAAAATTTAAATACATACGTCTCATTTTGCAATAATTTCCATTTGTCTGTCTTTTCATTTGCCTTTGTAATAAATTTTTGACATTGCAAACAAACTTTACGGACACCCTGTATTTTCCTCGGCCCGAGACAAACAGCGACGTGTTGAAGGTCGAGTCTCGAGAAAATCCCGAGAACAACGGTTCGAACAGAGTCTCCGAGCAAAGCTGAATTTTCACACCGGATTTCGTTTCGTGTTTGAGATTACGATCTTTTTATCGAACGCGTTCGTGTATTCGGTGGCCAGATTTGGGAAACAGTTGCGAGGACAGAATGAAACGCGCACACTATAACACGATCGCGCGCGCGGTAGCTCGTGGACACGGGCACGCATTACGGTAACTTATCGAGTGCTTGGGAACCACCGCGCGCCACCGTACGCGGCAATAACTATAAAATAAAGGCTTGTGGCCCGGCGAACTTGTCGGGAATGGTTTTCGCGAAAAAGGCACCGAAACGGCATTATCGATATTTATTTAACCGCGTCCCCTGTAATATTCGGAACGATTTTTAAGGGCGTTTAAAAGCGTTCAACCGCCGCTGTTAGGTGTCCGCCCACCCGAACAACGTGCAACGTGACATTCGCGCGGGTGCCGCCACTCGAATGGATAATTAGAGGGCCCATCGGCGCCGGTGGTCGCGCTTTTACCATAATTCCTGCACCCCTCTTGTCGTCTTGAAAATGCTATTATTCTCGGCCCTCGCGTAACGGTCGTGACGGTAAACGACCCAACGTGTGCCTTTTCTCTGTCGCTGGAATGGCCAAACTTTGCGACGTTTCGCGGTTGAGCGAAGATACACAGCGATCTCGCGGTGAAAGACGGGAGGGTATTACCAGTCGACGGTGTTAATTCAATTTCGGAGTTTTGCCGTGGAAATGACCGCGTGGCCGCGATTATGGTAATGCGGGCCAGTCGGGATGGCTGGCAGCGCGCTGTCAGAGAGACGATAAATTTTCATAAATCATGTGTTGCACGCGAGCGTCCGCTGCGCGATATTTCATGCTAATTTCCAGCAAATTGCCAGAGCTTCGACGAGAAGCTTTTCGATTCGAGAATCTAGGATCGGTTTGGCCAGTCGGAAAGCGACGAAATGAAAGCCACCCTTTCAATAATGGTGACTCTCTCTCTCTCTCTCGTTCGATTTTCCCGCGTATTTTCCACCTCGAGTGATTCTACCTCCCTATTCAAGTTTTCTTCTCCTCCTCCGTCTCATTCTATCCGAACGTTTCATCATGTTTTCTCGGAACATCCAGAAAACCGCCCCTCGCCATCTTTGTACAACTGTTCCACCCTTATCGACGCGTTCTTATCTGCAAACCAGATCAGACCTTCACCCCCCACTCCCTCAGGTTTAGTTTCCTCTCGCTGATTGCGAATCTCTTGCACGCTCCTTAAAGCTCCCGGTTCTTTCCAACAACTCCTTCCTTTGTTCCCCGGTTTTCCCCGGACTAATCAACGAACCACTTTCTTCTTTCATCGCCTTCGAGTTACAATCTCTCTCACAAGTCTGGAGTTTTCTCTTTCCTCTTTTCTTTCCGATCCCCGTTCCTTTCTCTTTTTTTTCTTTCTTTTTTTTTTATTTCCTTTTTTTTTTTTTTCGTACACTCGCTACACTTCTTTCTTTCACCGAGAAGGAAGTCCAACGCTCGCGCCGATACCAACCCCTTAAAACCCTCTCTCTAGAGGTTCTGTTCTTCGGCCCTCTTCTTAGACGCGAGGCGAGCCGTCCGTCCCTTCCCTCGGTTTATCCTTGGTCGTTGGTTCGAGCGCGACACACTCATCCACCGTTGATGCGTGGCGAACAACATCAAACGTGCCGACAGCCCACGACGTGCACCTGCCTCCGTCACGCGTCCAGGTAAACGGCTCGTTCTGTCCTCCTCCCGTACTCTTGCACGACGAGCATTCTCATTACTCCCACTCTGCGGCGCCGTACTCTCGCCAGGGCCGTATCTCTCGCTCGTCTATCAAACTATTTCTTCGATTCACCATCTTCGACGAAATGCCATAGATCGACGAAACGATTTCGAAAAGGAAGGAACAAAGTCGCCTTTGAAACGTATCCTTAGAGGCACGCAATCATAAAAAGAAAATGAAACTAAACGGAACTTTCAATTCGGAATTATTATTTATATATATATATAAATTTAAATTAATATAATTTAATAAAGTTTTGTAATAAATTTTAGTGACAATTAAAAATTAATATTATTAATAGTTTAAAGTAATGAAAATGAATTTTTTTTAAAAAATAAAATAAGTAAAATTTATTTTGTGCCTTTTCGATCAGGGTTAATTAATTTATTTTAATAATTTAATTGTCTCGAAAGTGAATGATCTAAATAAATAAATAAATATATATATATATATATATTATTCTTTGTCGTATTTATTAATATCGAGTTCTCTTTAAATAAATTTAATTTATATATATTTACTTGTATATAAATTAAATTTTCATTTCAATTGTTAAACATGAAATATTCTTTAAAATGGAAAAAAAGTAATATTTAAATAGATTCTTTATTACATAAATAATCCCACCATGCAACTAACGTTTTAAATGAAATTCATTGCAACACATCTTTCGGTGGATCGAAAAATACCCCACCATGCATTAACTGTCCCAAAAAAAAAAAAAAAAAAAATATGTGAGACAATTTTAAACCCCAAAGAATTGAAACGTATCGTTAGCTTTTCAGTTTTCCCTTGCCTCGTTTTTGATTTTTCGCACGGAATAAATTATGTTCGCGCGAAAACGAGCGAACGAGCAGACGAAGATGAACCGTTTGGAAGTGAGCTTCGAACGAAAGTCACGGCGCGGGAAGGGGAAGATCGACGAGGTGGCAGCTTCGACGAATAAACGGTTGGGTGTCGAGGAAGCCCTCGTCAACCGGATGGCGCAACGAGCCACCTCGTTAATTAGCAACAACGTCGAACACCAGCAACGAGCAATCGTTAACGATCATTCTGTCGTTATCCCCATTCATCGCGCGAGCAATAACGTTTGAACTACTCAGAAAAGTATCCCGTCGAGGTTCAACAATAACCGTCCAACTTGCAGTTGACATTTGTGAAATTGAAATTCTACTGGCATCTCCTCCTCGTCGAGTCTACACGCTCGCTATGTTTCACGATTGTCAAAAATCATTGTTATTATCATTAATTCTCCACCGGTACGGCTCGTAATACTCGTTGGCTCCGGGGCTGTTTGTAAAGAAAGAATCAGCACCGATAGAGGCGTCCGCTTGCATCCCTTTCTTCCTCCCCTCGGCGATGAATTTTCCTTCTTAGACGAACTGGCTCTCATCGAGGGTTGGGGCGGGGGAGAGACGAGAGACACGCCGATATCAGTTTCCACGAAACGGGCGACGATTCGGGAGAACCTCGAGGAGAAAGAGAGCGTTACCGAAGAGGCCAGAAAGGGGGAGGATAAGCGAGGAAAGAGGAGATAAACGAGAAAGAAAGAGAGAGAAGCGACGTAGGGGAAGGGATGAAAGGCGCCGACCGCTCTCTGCGAGACGATTCCCCTCCCCTCTCCCGCTCATCCGCCGTTGGCTCCCCTTTTCTCGATTACACCTGGTCACGGCGCCGTTCCGTCCCCGCATACTGCTCCTGTTAGTGTCAAATCACCGTGTTACGTGTCCTACTGCCAAGTCAACGCTCCTCCACCCCGGCCGACACGGACACCGAGTGCGACGTGTCCTGGTTTCGCGTGCACGCGAACCTGGCACACTTTACCTGGCGTTTTGTTCGTTTGGCGTTCGATCGATCGAACGACGGAGGAAAAGCTGGACCACTCCGAAGATTTTTCGAGCGGAGGTTCTTCGCTGGGACATGTTGAAGTCGCGAACGTTGAACGCTGAAAGTCAGAGACATCGCGTCTTTTACCGAGGAACGAAACTTTTAATTTCGATTCCTTCGTACGCTCGAATTCGCTCGAACAACACGAAGTTTCTCGTTTCCCTCTTTCGATTGCTGGCGGATTTCGGAATCTCGACCACGGAGGAATCACGGGGAAAAGCTGGGCCACTCTGATTGCGAGAGATTCTTCGAGCGAATGTTGAATGTTGAAAATTAAAACGTCAGCTTTTACTGAGCGAAAGGACGAAGTTTTTAATGTCCATTCCTTCGTATTCCCGAATTTTCTTCGTTTCTTTCCTTCCATTTCGGACCTTCTCAAAGCATCTGAATTTTGGAGAAATCGCTGGACCACTCTGTGAGTTTTCAAACGAGGAATTCTTTACCAGGACATCTCGATCTCGAGGAAATTAAAGCGTCACGTCTTTCTTCAAGGGACGAAATTTTTAATTTCAACTCCTTCGTTTCAACTTTTATACTCGAATCTTCAGCAGAAATTTCCTCCCCCTGATTTATGCTGATCTCGATTTCGGAGCAGCGCCGATATTTGTTTTTCCGAGATTTCGCGGCTGCGCGTAAAACACGCGAGGAAGGCGATCAAATTTCAATCGATGCGTTTTCGTTTGTCGAAATTATCAGGCTTCGAAGGCCCGCCAAAGACGGAGCGACCCTCAGCCGCGTCCTCGGCGAACGAATCGCGAAAGAACGATCGGCCTCAATTGGTATCGACCGGTTCGGCGATGACTCACGCCGTAAGATTCCTGATACGGTGGGTACCGATCTTTTGCTTATCGTTTACTCGGCCACGATAACATCCTGGCGTCACGTTCTTCGTTAATAACGTCATTCCGGTCGCCTCGAGCCCTCCTCGGGTCACTTTGCGACCAAGTTGTCCAAAAGATCGGCGAGAAAAATTGCGCTACTCTCTCTCTCTTTTATTATTATATTAATAATAAATACCACTCTCTCGCAAACCCTCGCGGGGTAGTTTCAAGATGAATCGAAAATTGAAGACTGAAAAGACTTCACTTTACGATCGTCATTCAAAATTCCACTTCGATTGTCACGTCGCGAGGAATAAATGAGAGAGAAAAAGAAAAAAAAAGGAAAAACAATAGCGACGAAAGAGTGACATCCTTTTTTCTTCTTCTTTGGCAACTGAATCTGATTCGCTGGCGCGATCACGCTTGTTTCCATCGGCGAAACAAGCGTATATCAAAGCGGGATATCGCGCAGCCAGGCAGCCAGGCAGGCGGCTTCTAGCTGCTAATGATCGCGGTGTACCGTAACGTGCTACACGATTTCAACGATAATGCTACAGAGCACCCGGCAGAGCACCCGCGGCACATCGCAAACCCGTTTTTCGAGCAATAGGCTTTTTCTACACGCGGCGCGCCTTCTCTTTCCTTTCGTTCGCCGAAGCGAAACCTCCGCGCCGCCTTGGCTCCGATAAGGAGATCGTTAACGATGCATCGATCGCGCAGACACGACGAAGATCCAGGAGAATTTGTCTTTGGAACAGAGGATATTGTGGATAAATTCAGAAACTCTCTCTCTCTCTCTCTTTGGATCGAGTATAAATTTTCAGTTTACAAAGGATTAAAAATGAACGGAGGGAGATCGGTCGAACTTTTCAGAAGACGTTTAGAAGCAATTACGATGCTAATGATGAAGGAAAGAGGAAAGGGGGCGGGGGATATTCTTCATAACGGTGACGGTGGACTCTTCTGCTGACGATGGAATCTGAAATTCTGAAATATTGGACGACGAAGCGTATTCATTAGGGAGTGACGAAACTTTATATAACGTTACGAGTTAAAATGAAGCAATCTAAATATATTGGACAGCGTTGCGCTTGAACTTCTCTTGCCGATGTGTTGGCCGATGTGTTTCGTAAAGTCAAAACACGTACCACGCATCATCATTGTAGTTGATGTCACGAAAAGTCAATGCAACGTTCAAAATCCCATTAACATTAACGTCACTTGTTTTCAGCTTTCAACGTTTGCTTTCGTTCCGCGATTTTATTTACTTATTCATTTATCTAACGGGAGAGAAAAGGAAAGATGCAACAATGAAAAAGAAATGTTGATGTTTTACGTTGCTTACGTCATTGACACTAGAGCTGCTAAAAATGGTCAAAATGATCATTCGAATGTTTCATGGATATAAATGAGTGTACTTTTGGAGATTCGAATGACTCTTTGTGTAAAATACACAAATGAAAACTTATTTATCCTGTTGTATTATAAAGATTTTCTGTTCGATGGAAATTTCGTCGATAGATTAAGATCTGTTGAACAGATCGAGATCAAAGTTTTCGATGGTTTGCTAGAAACCTTGGATACAATGTCGAGTTGCTCAAGTATGACTTTATATTCAACAGACGGACTTTACTGTTGATAGTGAGTAAGCTATCATTATTACTTGTAACTTTGAATTAACCACTTGCGGTGGCAACTGATTGCGGACCGTAACGAGTGACCAAACCGTACACCACAATTCGTCGCTTTCTTTTTAAACTCGTCGGTACGTTATCACTCGATTGAAATTACTGAGAAGTAACAAATTTATTTATTTGTTTTGCCCATTTTGTTTTACTTAACCACTTGCGGTGGCAACTGATTGCGGACCGTAACGAGTGACCAAACCGTACACCACAATTCGTCGCTTTCTTTTCCGAACTCGTCGGTACGATATCACTCGAAATTATTGTGAAATTATTGTGAAGTAATAAATTTATTATTTGTTCTACTTAAATATACTTAAAACTGAGAAAATATTACAATTTTCAGGGCAAAAAAAAAAAAAAAGAAAACGTCGTTGCAGCGCAAGAGATTAACTCAAGATACCGCCTTCCCGTGGAAGTTGGATTCCTAACCCACCAAGAGGAGGGACGATTGGCGAAATTTCCCCCGGTGAAAACAACCCTCCGCGTGACATCGTCTTCGCCGCCCCTCCCTCATCCCTTTCCAGCCGATTCTCTGTGACTCGGCGCGTCCCCCTGTGCCCTTCCGCACCGACACTGTTGTCTGGTTACTTCGCGCGGTTTAACCTGGCCCGATTGTCAGTCGGTGGCAAGCTCCGATGGTGCAAGGAACCTCCAACTCCATTCGGTCGACCTGGCACACCTGACGTTCTTGCAACTTGTTAAATATCGCGCGTGGATCCTTCCTCTTTTCCTTCGTACGGTGTGAATCGGGGTAGAATCAAGTTCGAAGCGAATTTCGAGATTTCGAAAGATTGGGAATAATAACAAATTTCCTGGAAGTTAGAATTTCCATCCCCTCGGAGATAAAACCCAAAGTGACGTATATCTCTTGCCGATAGAAATCGAGGAAGACGTGCCGCGAAAATCGGCCGGACACCGAGGTAAATAATAATCCATCTCTCTCTCTCTCTCTCTCTCGTCGATCAAGTGGCCGCGCGCTGGTCGGTGGAAAGCGCGGAGGTGAAAGTCGGAGAGGGGGATAAAAGGGGAGAGATAGGGTGGGAGGGGCTCCTCCCTTAAAAAAAATTCGCCGTCAATTAATCTTGAGCGGGGGGGGAGGGCCGCGGTCTTCCGGGTCTGAAAAAGAGCGGCGCGGAGGCAGCCGTCAAAGAAAACACCCACAACAAACAAGCGGCGAAGGAGCAAGAAGAGGCCGGAGCGGCGGAGCAACAAAGCGGCCGAGCGGACAAGAAGAGAGGCGAATGGCGAACCGGGTCGGGAGAAAGGGTGAAGCGCGAAGAAGAGGAGGTGTCGGCCGCTGTTGCTCGGGCCGTGGCCGGCACGTGCGCGCACCGGCTCTCCTCGTGACTCCGAAGAAGGGCTCGGCCCGCAGGAAGCCAACGAAGAAGGAGAAGAGAAGAGGAAGCGAAAAGTGGCGGCAGTACGACGCGGACCGTCAACCGGGAACGTGTATCGAGCACACCGGCTCGAGCTGCACCGAGCGTTTTCACGCGTTCCAGCCACCACGTGGCCCTCCGCTCGAACCCAGAAAATTTCTTCTTCTTTCTCTTCTCCGTTTTTTTTTTCTTTTTGTTTCGTTTCGTTTCCCCCCCCCCCCCCCCTCCTCTCTCTCTCACTCTCGAAAAATCCTTCGTCGAGTCACGTCGAATGCCACTGGACACTGTTGATGAGTATGACGGATTATCGTGGTGTTTACAGCTTGTGAACCATTGCTCGAGAGAACAGGTGCAGAGATCGAAGATGATCGAAGGGTGATTGGGAAGACGTGACGTTCATTTACACCGGGCAAGTCTTTTTTTTTTAACTCGGCGAACATCCGGACGCAAGATGAGAGTCGGACTGGTGAGTTTAGAATTTTCATTTTCTTCTTTTTTTTTTTTTCTTTTCTTTCCTTTGTTGACAGCTTGTTGCAATCTTTGTGTTTTAATTCATACAATATAAATAATTCTGTTACAAGAGTAAAAGGCTCGGGTCGTTTGTCTACGGGCAATTTGAAAAGAAAAGTAACAGCGCGATATAATGAAATAACATTACGATCGAATGCAACAGAGAAAATGGAAACGAAAGGAAATTTGCATTGTCTAGGAGCGGCAAGTTTTCATTTTGTTTATCTCGATGGAAAGTAGCTTAGCGTGTCTTAGCGTGGAACGTAAAATAGCAGAAAGATAACCCCATCCTCTATTAATCTCTTTCATCATTTCGAACGTTCACGGGCTCTTGTTATGTTTCATCTCCCGATCTGTCCCCCTCCGTTCAGAGCTCTCGAGCTTGAATTTTTCAGCACGATTTTCAGCAAAACGCCTTTGAACTCTTGGCCTGGTACGAAATTTCCCCCGTTTCCTCTAAGAAGGCCAGCTTTGAGACACTTTTTTTCGTACTTATTTCTCTTCTCAAAATTCACCGATCGAAACTCTATCGTGTCAACTAATCTTTAACCTAAAGATTAATCTTTCGCGAAAATTGCAAGGAAAAAAAAAAAAAAAAAGAAATCGGCAATCGGAGCAAAGAAGTTTCGAATAGAAGGAAAGTAGAATGGAAAGTCAGCGAGCCAATTAAACGAAGAACACGGCGACGTTCTTTCCAACAGCTAGATCCAGAGAGCAAAGGAGCCAAGCAGCGAGATCGTTGGACTCGAGCTCGAGTCGTGGAGTCGAACGTTGGATGGATTCGACAGAGTCGGAGTCTGGAACGAGACCGCACGCGATCCTCGAACACGTAATAAATCACGGCCGCGAATCTAGACGCATGCGACAAACCGCGAGAACGAACGACTCGTCGGAATTTATGGCTGGTTCTTTGCGAAGCCCTGGTGGGTCTCCGCGCGCTGGTGTCTTCGGTTGCGCCACTACTGGAGGGCTACGTGGCGCCAAAACTCCGACGTTCGTCCCCCCCCCCCCCCTCAACCCCTTCTTTTCTCTATCCCATCGATTAATTACGTTCGGATTCCTCGCAGAGCTGTCCCGCGAAGCCCACGACTCGTTTCGTTGCGCCTCAAAGGAGCAGGACATTGTAATTTATTGCGAACGCAGCTGCCTACTTCGAGAAAGAGAGAGAGAAAGAGACAGAAACTTCGCTCGTTTCTCCTGCTTCTCGTGAAATCTTCTCGGGGAGATTAACCCCTTGCGCTGGCAACTGGTCCGCGGACCATAACGAGCGACCGAATCGTATACAATAACTCGTCGCTTTTTTTTTTTCTTTCGAACTCGTCGGTATGTTATCGCTGGGCAGGAATTATTAAGAAGTAACAAACTGATCATTTGTTTTGCCTGAGTTGTTTGCATTTAAATATCCTCGAAACTGAGAAAATGTTGCAATTTGGGACAGAAAATCGCGTGGCACGTCGAGAATTGTTCGTTCCAAAATTGCAACATTTTCTCAGTTTCAAGTACAATAAATAATACTTGATAGTATAATAAATAATATTTATAATATAAATATAAATATATAATATATAATATAATATAATAAAATTATATAATATAATATAATAAAATTATATAATATAATATAAATATAAATATATAATATAATATAATAAAATTATATAATATAATATAAATATTTATATTATAATGTTATAAATAAGTATAATAAATAACTTTAATAGTATAATATTTGAGCACAATAAATGATATATTAAGCAAAAATGAGTATACCCAGGCACAAAAAATAATAAATTTATTACTTCTTGATAATTACTATCCAGTGATATCATACCAACGAGTTCAAAAAGAAAGCAGCGAATTATTGTGTACGGTTTGGTCACTCGTTATGGTCCGCAATCTGTTGTCAGCGCAAGTGGTTAAGTAGATCGATGGAACGATGGATTTTCAGCGATGAAGTTTGTTTTATGCTTGCTACGTGAAACTTCGTCGGTCCTCTCGACTTATTCGAGTGGATTGAGGAGGAAATGTGTATTGTATTATTTTATATTATTTGTTTTTATCAAATGGACAATTTTCAAATTTACATTATACATTTGTGGAATTTACACTTTGGAGAATTATGCTGGATGATGTTAGAAAGATTCACTGTGGAAACTGTTCAAAATCATTTGTAATATTCCTCTGAAATGAGAATACTTTTGGCTCCAGAATGGACGAACGTAATAATCGAGTTGTCGTGACATGTCGAATTGTGGATCGATCTCAAAATCTGCGTCAAATTATTATCGAATTGAGAGAATTTCTTCCCGAGCTTTTGAAGACTAACCCTTCGACCTTCTTAAAATCGTTCATCAAGGACGAAAGATTCGGAACAACGTTTGCCAGTTAATCCAGCAGAAATTTCTCTCACTGTGCTAAACATTATCTCGTTCTTTCGTTCCAAATTTCCAATTTCCTGCAAATAGAGAAAAGATCTTTCTAATCAAAAAAAAAAAAAAAAAAAAAAGAAAGAGAATCGAAGCAAATCCACGTCCAAAGATGGCGATCTGATTGGAAGCGTAACGCGTGTCTCTCAAAGCCAGGGGGTCGGAAACTTGCGCGGAACAAAAGAAAGGCGGAGAGGAGGAGGAGGACGACGACGACGACGAAGAAGAAGAAGAAGAAGAAGAAGAAGAAGAAGAAGAAGAAGAAGAAGGAGAAGATGGCCCGTCCTCCGCGGCACCTGCTAAAGGAGGCAAGGTTAATGGCACGCGATGTTTGCTCAGATATTCTTTGGCACCGTGTTCCAGCCCCGTTAATGAGTCCAAATTGATTTCGAGCAGTGCATGACCGACATCAAAGGGCAGACGAGCAACAAGTACTCGAACGGGAGAAAGAGCCGAAAGGCAGAGAGAGAGATTACGGTTTAAGCCTGTTTACATCGGGATCCCGTCTGTGATGTTGCGCGCCGTGCAATAGTCTTTGCATCGATTCTCTCTCCTCGTTCTCCTCTTCTACAAACTGGCTCGTTAAACTCTTCTGTCTCTTATCTATTGGCCTCTCCACCCCGTTTCCACCGGAGCAGTTTTGTTTCGACTCGCCAATGGCGGGTTTTCAGTCGGATTTGCGGCCCGATTCACGCTCCTCTGCTTTTCTTGCCTCTCTCGCTACTCCGAAACGTGAAGAACTTCGAGAAAATCGCGATTTCGAACGATCTGCAATTAATTTACAATTAAAACGTAAAACACATTGCATCTGGTGCGGATGTTAATTACGCTTCTAACTCGTTACATCGACGCGCAGCTATGTACTTCGTCCGGTTCCGTTACGGTGTCGTCTCGAACGAAAGAACACCGACGAAACAAATTACAGGCTCGCGATTTTGATCGAGCGAGTCGCTGATTAATTCGTTCGATTATATTCTCGTGCTCTCCGCTCGAGTTTACGGCCTCGAGGATTTAACCTGTCGCTGGCCGAGTCTCGAAATTTCAATTTCCTCATCCCGCGTCGCCCCGTTCGAACGTACTTTCCCCAAGAGCAACAACGTGCTTGCGCGCGGCCCGGATCGGATCGGTTGGATTTTAAGGTGTCTCCGGTGACTTTCGCAACGAGCTCTCACTCGGTTCCGCGTGTCTCTCCGCGTTCGACCGAATGTCCTGAATACCGAGTCATTGTCTCGACTGCGAGACGGTGAATTAGCGGCCGCGCGTTTTTCCTAGCTGGGAGATTGTGCCGCGGCGGGCTCGGAATGTGAACGTCAAAAACGAGAGGAGTGGCGTTGCGGAGGCTCGTAAAGAATCCCGGCCGTGTACGCCCAACGAAACCGTGAAAAACACGCGGGTCGCCTTCACGTTCGATGCTCCAAAGAGTGTGTGAATTGAAACGTTTACAAAATCGCGTAGACGGCGGTGGAGAAACCTCTGTGGATCGCTTTGGTCGTTTACGCTCTTCGGCTACTCGAGGGTGCATAGCCCCTGGCGAGAAATTAGCACACGTCCACGTTGATGTTTGGTTTAGACGAGGCAGGTTGTCTAGTTCGTTACACTTTAAGAGGACTCGGCAAACCCGAATCAACAACGACTCCGCGACGAGTCTTCCTCCGTGACGATCACGACAACGACAACGACGACGACTGAGTTCTCTGACGTAGAATCCAACAACGAGGATAACGATGACGACAACGACGACAACGACGACGACGCTTTGCCGTGGGGCGGTGAGCAATTAGCGACACAGCGCGGCGAGATCAGAGGCTGAGGGCGGGGTGGGGAGCGGCGGCCTAATTACACACGGTACCGACCGACTTCAAAGGAGCCGACAGTTCCTCTCCTCCGAGCCATCCCTCGCCGAATGGCGGGCCCAAGAACAACGCTCCTCTTCCTCGTATACCCTACAGCCCAGCCAGCCGTCGGCGACGCTGACCTGACTAGCCCCCGATGCTCCCTTTCTCTTTCTCTTTTCTACCTTTCTCTCACGCTCTCGCCTCTTCCTTGTTACGTAGTAGTTGCTCTCGCTCTCGTGCTCTTCGTTCTCCACCGGCCACGTGTACCACGAGGCGGGTACAATCTCTTCGTCGCGCTACCCTTCGAACGCCGAATTCTTGCGAAAACTCCTGTCCGAAAACGAAGTTTCTCCCCGTTTTTTTTCCGACTTTTTTCCCCGGGGCGATGGACGATTTATACGCGTCGCAGGGCACTCGGAGAGCTCTGTTGCGTGGCGAACGACCGCTTCGTGCAACGCGGTAATTGATGGTTCTCGGTTCGTTATGTAAGCACCGTGGTAGCCGGGACAATGACGCCAGGATGAAATCGCGGAACTCGTTTCCTGGTAGGATACGTCGATCTCTCGCCGATTGCTATTTGTTCGGTACGTGTCTATTACACGAATGACTTGGTGTTTTCTTCTCTTTTTTTTTTTTTTTTTTCACTTTTTCTTTTCGGATAGTACATCG
Source organism: Frieseomelitta varia (assembly GCF_011392965.1). Lineage (NCBI taxonomy): Eukaryota > Metazoa > Arthropoda > Insecta > Hymenoptera > Apidae > Frieseomelitta > Frieseomelitta varia. Next base: position 135,132 of record NW_025110242.1, read on the forward strand.
ACGAGGAGCGATCCGTGCTTCGGGAGATTTTCATCCTCCCCGTTCCGAATCGTAAATTTAATCGTCTTACGTCCTGTCTTGGCGACCCTCGATGTGGATTCACGTTTTTACAGACTAAAGCACAGAATTTTCATCAGAGATATCGAAGCGAAGAAAAATGGAGAAACCGTAAAATATAATAGAAAATACGCAAGCTTTACGCAACAAAAAAAAATCATTTAAATCCCTAAAAATACGCTGTTTTACATTTACAATACATATAACGAATATTGGTCATTTTGACCACTTCAGTAAAGTTCTATCATTAACCTCTTGCACTGGAGTGACGTGCCACGCACGTCGAGAAGTTTTTGTTCCAGAATTGTAATATTTTCTCAGTTTTAAGTAGAACAAATAATAGATTTATTACTTCTCAATAATTTCAATCGATTGATACCCGACGAGTTCAAAAAAGAAGCGAAGAACTATTGTATACGATTTGATCACTCGTTACGGTCCGCGAGCCAGCTGCCAGCGCAATTGGTTAAAGTTCTTCGTTTCACACATCAGATCTGTGTTTCAACGTCAGAAAGTTAGCTCGAGATTTCCTTCACTTTCACCGGCAATCAGCCTCGGGAAAGCGAAAAATTTGCCGCGCCGATTAATCGCATTCCCCCGATGATTTTTGTAGGAAAGTATTCGTAGAATATTAATTCGTAAAGTTAGCGGGGAGGGATTAGGAATTTCAATTACACCGAGCATCGAAAAGTTCAATCTCCGGTGGACGAAACTTTGCTACGACCATCCGAAGCCATTGATGAGAGGATTTGTAGCCGAACGGTGAATCCAGAGGATCGGAGTCCGCTTTTAGTTGGACACGCGAGTAGGCACGCGTCGTTCGCAGGAAATCGGCGGCTCGTACGTGAACCATCCTCCTCTGCTTCTATTTGCCACGTTCGTTCGTTTTCCTCTTCGTCTTTCTCTGTCTCTCTCTCTCTCTATCTCTCGCGCGTGCAAACAGTCGGTTTGTCCACCGCGTTGATTCGCGAGGCCTCCGTGTGCCAGTGTGCGCGCGGAGTCGTCGTGGCCGCAAGTCATCAGTCAAGTCTTTGAGGTCGGCTTGAAGCTCTCTCGGAGCCCGCAGAAAAAGGCCTTTTGCCGATCTGCCTTGGCGGTGAGATCAAACGCCGCTCCGCTTCACTCTCTCTTTCTCTCTTTCTCTCCGTCTTGCGCTCGTCTCTGTCTCTCACCTCCCTGGTCCGGGTGTACTCGGTGAACCGACTGTGCACCATGGACCGATATACAACGAGCGAACGGACCACGAAGGAACAAGAGCCAAGATACAACAAGCGGGGGGGTAGAGGGTGGTGCGAGAGATGGATCCATTGGAGGACAAACAGGGATTTGATACGAGGGGATGGTCTCGTTGAATGATCTTTTCGATCGTTGCGTACGTACGTTTCTTGATCGATTCGCACTCGATTGTTCCTTCTGAGGAGACATCGTACTTGACCACTTGCGCTGGCAACTGATTGCGGACCATAACGAGCGACCGAACCAAACATTTGTCGCTTTCTTTTTGAACTCGTCAGTACAATATCACTCGATTGAAATTATTGAGAAGTAATTTATTAAATTTATTATTTGTTTTGCCTGGATTATATTTAAATATATTTAATGAAGACTGAGAAAATATTGCAATTTTGCGACAAACAATTCTCAATGTGCGATGACACGTCATTCCAACGCAAGAGGTTAACTACTTGCGCTGGCAATTGATTGCGGACCATAACGAGTGACCGGAACCGTATCTACAATAATTCGTCGCTTTCTTTTCGAACTCGTCGGTACTATATCACTGGATAGAAATTATTGAGAAGTAATAAATTTATTATTTGTTTCGCCTTATACTTAAATACACTTGAAACTGAGAAAATATTGCAATTTTGGGACAAACAATTCTCAATGTGCGATGACACGTCATTCCAACGCAAGAGGTTAACCACTTGCGCTGGTAACTGATTGTGGACCATAACGAGTGACCGAACCGTATCTACAATAATTCGTCGCTTTCTTTTCGAACTCGTCGGTACTATGTCACTGGATAGAAATTATTGAGAAGTAATAAATTTATTATTTGTTTCGCCTTATACTTAAATACACTTGAAACTGAGAAAATATTGCAATTCTGGGACAAACAATTCTCAATGTGCGATGACACGTCATTCCAACGCAAGAGGTTAACCACTTGCGCTGGTAACTGATTGCGGACCATAACGAGTGACCGAACCGTATCTACAATAATTCGTCGCTTTCTTTTCGAACTTGTCGGTACTATGTCACTGGATAGAAATTATTGAGAAGTAATAAATTTATTATTTGTTTCGCCTTATACTTAAATACACTTGAAACTGAGAAAATATTGCAATTCTGGGACAAACAATTCTCAATGTGTGATGGCAAGTCATTCCAGCGCAAGAGGTTAACCACTTGCGCTGGTAACTGATTGCGGACCATAACGAGTGACCGAACTGTATATACAATAATTCGTCGTTTTCTTTTTGAACTCGTCGGTGCATCATTGAGAAATAATAAATTTATTACCTGTTTTGCCTGGGTTATATCTAGCCAACAGCTCGAACTTCCTCTCTTTATAATTTGCGTGTACAATTGATGGTGTATATAACAGCCTAGTGTAAACCATGATTGACGCGAGAGGAACAAAAGAAGAATTTCAGAGGAAGAAATTTCTGAAGACAGCCTCGAGTCCCAATTGACACTCAATGGAACTCAATTCGCATAAACTAGACTTCTTACTGTTTCTTGTGAAAGTTTAGAAAAGAAGCATACTATTTGTCCAGGGATTGAAACCATTATACTTGTTCTAGCGAACCCACAATGATCGTTGATTTGAACGATATCACACATTAGAAAGATATAATCGGCAAGATTTCGTGTCGAACACCGTTCGAATGATTATTCTCATATTATCATATTATTTGCAAAGCGATGCTTCGTAAATGAATAATCGCTGGTAAATGATGCGAGAAAAGTTCGTCGAGGGCAAAGGGTTCATCTTGGGATGCGCGAGAAGGAGAACGAACGTGAGTGAAGAGAATTTTGAAGGAAAGGGAAAGGGAAAGTCGGAGAGAGGAAGAGCGAGGAGTCAGAACGCAGATATATAGATAAGAAAAGGTCGAAGTTGAGCGAGTGAAAGCGTTTGAGCAGAAGGAGGTGGAATTTAACGCGGAGAGGAATAAGGGTGGGAGGTAAAGGGCAAAGGATCGAACGTTTGAAGGTTTGACGAAAGACGCTGAGAATGCAGAGAAAGAAAAAAATGAATCGGATCTAGAATCCGTGGATTTGATAAGGGTCGAAGGAGATGCGGGGTGCAACTGGTTGAAGGTTTGACAGTGGAAAAAAAGAGAGAAAGAGTTGGATAGAAATGAATTGGGATTGACAGAAAAAAAAAAAAGAAAAAAAAACAGAATAAAAGCGGAAAAGATACTAAAATACGAAATCGAAAGGATTCACTTGAAATGAAAGAATAAACAAAAAGACGAGAAGAGGTGCGAGTAGTCGCTTACGTACGAGTAATGGAAAGAGGATACATCGGAAAACAGCTGATGAGAGGGAAACAGCAGCAACAATGGGACAAAGATGGAAGAGTGAGCCAGCAGGAAGAATCAAAGGAAGCGACTAGACAGAAGAAGAGGTAGTGACGCGGGCCTTCGAGGAAGTAAAGAAAAACGAGCGGCTGAATAAATATGCGTGCCCTCGCCAACCGTTTGCAAATTTGTTGAGGCGCCTCTTCAAAAGCCCTTTGACTCCGGCCAACTCTGAAGAATCGCTTCTGCTTTCTTGCGGCGATGAACCCGATGAACCTGACGCGCGAGCTCCGATTTTCAAATTTTCAATTAATTTAACAAACATTTGTACAATTGACAACGAAACGTCTGCGATAACAATCGGTAGAACAGTCTGACTGGAGAATTGGAATTAAACGAGGAAAAGAATAAAAAGGAGACAGTCGTGCACGTCATGTGTATCGGCAAACAGGACTGTTGGATCCCCGGTGGCTGCGAGCGATCACGTACGCTTCGGCCAGGGTGTCCGCGTTACAAAAGGCTACGGCGAAACCTCGTCACGGAGCGACTATGAATCGCATTATCGATTTGTACGGCGGCGCGCTGATCAACGCCAGGAGAACCTTTGAAGTGCGCCGAAGTTCGCGGGGGCTTCCGGAAAGCGTAAGGATGCGCAGCCGGAGGATCCGCGCGCGGACCGAGCACGCGTGAAGAATGTCCGTGAACGAAAGAGAGGGGAGAGAGAGAGAGAGAGAGAGAGAGAGAGAGAGAGAGAGAGAGTCGAAATAAGCCCCCGTAAAATGATTGGCCTACGCAACTGCTACCATGTTGGGTTCGATTTCATCTAACTCGCCTCGAGGCGGCCGCTCGTTCGAACATCTCTTTGTCCCGCGTCGTTTTCGCAACGCGACCTCATCGAGAAACTGACGCACCGTTCTCGTTTTTTTTTTAACGCACGCTCGGCTACGAAGATTCTCGCAAAACCAGGCGTTTTGATCCACGATCGTTGAATTTCTTTGTAAATTAATCTCCGACGGGAAGTCGAGCTTCGAACAAATCGAATTCTCCACCGAAAACCTCGAAACGAAAGACGTTTGCTTGGCGGAGTAATTTGCAGGCTAGCCTAGTACGTACGTGCCACTCGAGAGGAGAGAGGGCCGGGTAAAAACGTCATTTCCGCTGCGGACGATTCCTCAAACGACCGGCGATAATCGATCCTCCGTTTCGCCTCCGAATCAAGGCCGTCGTCGTCGGACGCTTCTCCTTCTGTTGGCGATTTTTCCGACTCCTCGTTTATTACCGGCTACGAGCAATCAGCCGCAGGAGTAACGACAAAAAAGAAAAAGAAGAAGAAAAGAGAAAAACAAGAAGAAGACGAAGCAGAAGCGCAGAAGCAGGCGAGAGGACGTGAGAGAGCGGAACGTGTATATAGACTAGAGTTGCCGCAACGAGGGTAAAGAGAGGGTGAGGAGGAACGGAATGGAGGGAGGGGGGAGGAGGGAGGAGAGAAGATTTTTGCCACGGAAGAAAAACAGAATCCGGCGCGGTCGGCGGCGCGAGAGTTAGCAAGAACGCGGTGTAGGCGGCACATCAAAGGCGCACCTCGGGCGTGAACGAGCGAGCGGGCACGCGGCTCAAGTAGAGAGCGGAAGACACCGCCACCAATCCTACCACCATCCAATATATTTACTCCGATGGACCACCGCTACCATTGCCATCACGGCCACTATAGCACCGCTAGCAGTGGCCAAAGCCAGCGCCACCACCAACGCCACCGTCCTCCACCACCACCACCATCGCCACCACCACCACCACCACCACCACCGTAACCAACAGTCACGACCACCGTGCAATCACCACACGCTCGCGATTACTTTGCACGCTGTTAGTACTCCGATACGTTTCACCGCACGCCATCTTTACGCCATTTTTACGCCATTTCCCGATCTCTTCGAACACCAGACGAACGATATGTTTTCATTTTTTTTTTTTTTTTTTTTTTTTTTTTTTTTTGTTTTCTTTTTACGTTTCTCGGATCAAGGAAACAACCTTATTAGCCCGATATTGTACTCCGATTTGCATTCACTCGACGGCGGCGAGCCGATTATCCAAGTTCCTCGGAGAAGCTGAGTATCCGAAGCAGAGGACAATCGATCGAATTGGCGAGTTAAGCCAATTTGCGCATCTAGGTCGACGGCACAATAACCAGCAGCCAGAGAGAAATCTTAGGCGGAATATAAATGTCTTGGCGATTACGCGGCGTAATGAACCGTGAAGGAACGCGTCGGAGAAACGCGTCGTGGATCGGCTTCGTGACTCGAGGCTTTTCTACTTAACATACGAATTTGTAATCTCATTCTCAAACGATTTAAGAGAGTCGAATTTTTAGAGAGACAGAGAGAGAGAGAGAGAGAGAGAAAGGAGGACAAACGGATCCGTTAATGTTTTCTGCGAACTCTTTATACTCTCGTTCTTCTTCCCGGGACGTTGCTGAGATTTTGGTAATTTCGGCAATTTCCTACCGGCCGGAAATCGCGGACGCCGCTGCGGTCTCTCGCAAGGCGTGGAACACCCTTTGAGCCGCGGCTCGTGCAAATTGCGGTTTTTAACTGCACCGAGTGGCCACTGCGTACAGAGTAATCACGGTCGTGTTGCGCCCCGTAGAAAAGTACGAGCGATCGTGATCTCGCGCGATTTCTTCGCCACGTTTCGTTTCACGTTTTCACTGGCCGCGGAACCGCGAATGCCTGGCGCTGGCTTAGAATCTCCTCAAATGACAATGCTTTTTGACAATTATCCCGCGATAATGATTGTCGTCGGTCCTAGGAGAACTTAGTATAATCGACAATCGTAGAATTGCTCGTTCATTCTTAGATTTTCACCTCGACAAACACGAATGTTTTCGATGCTGTGGTCTGGAGAGCAGGGAATTTTTAAAGAATAATTTGATCGAGAACACCGGAACGTTAAATGTTACGCGATCATCCTTGATCGCTCCGATTTTTCACTTTACGTTCGATGATTAAAAAAAACCTCCGCAACGTTTCTTCGCAATTTTAAACGCGATTCCCCTAATGAGCAGACTGTCCAACGTGCCCGAACAAAAAGTCTCGTTCTCCTTAAACTTCAATTCATAAACGCGCCGCCTTTTCGCGTATCATTAAATCGCTTTTTACCTTTTCTCAAACGTCTTTCATTCACTCCAAACTTAAACATCGTTCTTGCACGACTCTCCTCCCTCTAACATCCGCGAGATTTGCCTAACCACTTGCGCTGACAAAGATTGCGGACCATAACGAGTGACCAAACCGTGTACAACAATTCGTCGTTTTCTTTTTTTGAACTCGTCGGTATGATAGAACTCTGTCACTGAACCGAAATTATCGAGAACTAATAAATTTATTATTCGTCTTGCCTGGGTTATACTTAAATATACTAAACACATTGCGTACAGCACTCGCTCCCATTTTTGGAGCAACAGGGAAACTATATGTACTTCTTCAATTCACATTGATGAAATATTCTTAAATGTTCCTATATATATTTTTATAGCAATATTTAAGAATCTATTTATTATGTATTGTAGATTCTAACTATTATTTATTTTATATTTATATTAACACATTAAGGACAGTGTACGCTCTGATAAACATATAGCCTGTATTTTCTCGTATCTTTTGAATTATTTAATATATGATTGAATAGGTTCAAGAGAATGTATAGCATTTAACAAGTGTATTAAATAAATTATTTATTAATATTATTATTATATAAATTAATATTATTTCTCATTTTAGAGGTAGTTTATTAAATGAAATGAAAATACCTCTGGTAACGTTTCTTGGTGTGGTATGTTAGGAAACAATTTCCCTACTTCTTGAAAAACCATATAACATTGTAATATATAATTATATATTATATACAATATTATATAATGTAAATTATATATAACGTTCCCTACAACGCAAAAAAGCGTTCGCCGGTCCGCAACAGTTGAAAGCTGAAAGACACGAATTCGCGCCACCCGTTCACAATGTGTTAAAATTGAGAAAATATTGCAATTTTTGAAAAATTCTCGACGTGCGTGGCACGTCATACCAGCGCAAGAGGTTAATATCAAGGTATAAAGAAACACGAAGAGATCTCTCTCTCTCTCTCTCTCTCGCCAATTGGTACCAATTGGTGACACGACCGAGCGATTTCGTTCCAGAGACCGAGGTACCAACGCGGAATCGTGTATCGCGGAAAAAAATCGAGAAAGTTCAAGGGAAGTGCGTTGATCCCTTTCGTGTGTTGTCGCTGTTGCCAACGAAAGGGAAGAGAGCGGCCGATAAATTAGTCGGCAACGGATATCTCATTCGCTTTTCCATGGTTGGTTTCGAAGCACGGCGCACGGCGGCCAAAGCCGTGGCGGAGGCTAAGGCGAGGCAAAGGTAGGGCTGCGGCAGTCATATTTCAGCCCTTGTTAGGCCGAGGGGCCCCCGCCGAGACGGGACGGGGAGAAAATCTCTTTGACTCGCCGCTCCGCGCCTTAATCCACTGGCGTGTACCCTATCTTGCCACCTGCTCCCTCTTCCTTCCTCTCTGACCCCCGCCCTCCTCTCACCGCTTCCTCTTCCTCATCTGTCCGTCCTCCTTCTCCTATTCCCTCGTCCTCTCTTCCTACAGTCCCCCCTTCCCACACTGTGGTCCAGTGTCTTCTCTTCTCGTCGTCTATCTACTTACCTCTATCCTGCCACTTTCTCTCTCCTTCTCTCGTTCTCGAGTACTTCACCGTAAATTACCGCGTGTCTCATCTACTCCTTACTCCGATGCGTGTTTTCTCTCTCTCTCTCTTCTTGCTTTTCGTTCATCGATGGGCATTCCATCTTGTTCCGTGTTTACTCCCCCCTCCCCTCCGTTTCTCGAGCACGAATTTTTGGAAAACAATCCGCTACTGTTTGTAATCCGCGGACTCGTACGCAATGCACGCTCCTGGTTGAATATTTCCGACCAAGTGGGTCGAAAAGTTGAACGACCCACTCGGGTAAAACCGATTGGAAGTTTTAGCTTTTTGACCGTTTCGCTCCAAGGATCGTCGGAGGGTGTAGTAAAAAGCAATCAAGTTCTCAAGCGAAAGGTCGGAAGTTTGCTGAAAGCGCCTACCACCCGGTATCTCGAGCGCACACGCGTGGAAATCATCGTCGCGCTTAACCTCGGCTTAACGAGGCCATCGACATCTCTCCATCGGGGGCTCGAAACTCCATCGACGCTTGGAAATGTATCTTTGGCACGGATGACGGCGCGTTTGAGATGTTCCGCGCACACGCTGCTTCTTCTTCTTCTTCTTTCTTCTCCTCCTCCTCATCTCGAGGTTGTCGGTCTCTTTAAGCGACGCGCCGCTCTCTTCCGCCAGAAGATCCGCCGATCGCGGCCAGTTCCATCGATTGAGCTGTCGACGAGGATAGATGTCGAACCGGACTAGAGGCTGCACTGGGATGTCCGGTCTAAACTCTCCTTGCTTAGCTGCCTGTCGTCTCTCTCTCTCTCTCTCTCTCTCTCTCTCTCTCTTTCCCCGCCTTTGCTCTCGTGAAAAACGTGATCCGTGTTGTGCCGCGGTGTCTCCAAGTCTTTGGAGAACGAGTGAAACAACGGAGAATTCTTCAATTCTTGTTACAACCACCGATTGCGGACCATAACGAGTGACCATAACCGTATAACCAACAAATTCGTCGCTTTATTTTTGAACTCGTCGGCACGATATCACTGGGATAGAAATTATTGACAAGTAATAAATTTATTATTTGCCCTGTCTGGGTTACACTTATGTACTTGAGTATACTTAAGTATACTTGAAACTGAAAAAATATTGCAATTTTGGGCCAAAATCGGACGCTCAAGTGGGGAGGTGTAGTCTGCGAATTGTGACGAAATATCAGTCGCTTTATATCAGTATGCAGTGCAGTGCCCTCGATCGTATGACGAGGTAGCACAGGTAGCTTTAATTCCAAGAATTCTTGAATTTTCAAGTTCATCATACAGCATGACAAGTATTAGACGTGGCGACGATTTAACTAGCCGCAACGACGTTTAGTGCCTTGGACCATTTATCGTCGAAGCGCGCGAGTACTATAAATTCAATATAGAAGTCACACAGACACCATAAATTCGAGAGGGAGAAAGTTTCGCAGGGTGGTGCGAGAAAAGCGTGAGTTAGGGGTGCGAAAATTGCACTCAAGCTCGCGTGAAATATGTGTGAGATACGATGTATATATATATATATTTATTTATTTATTACACTCTTATTTATGACGAGAGAAGTTGAATAGAAACTGTTCGAAATTGTTTCATTCAATTTTCAAAAATTGACACACGCCTATGTAATTATACTTGTCTCGACAACTGTCCGTGTTAGACGAGCAAATAATCTACTGGCAGTTGTCGCGCCTGTTTACAAATTTGTAGAATTCGTCGAATGATCACGAATATCTGTGAATTGTCTCCTCCGGTACAGGTTGCAAATTTTCGATCCGCTGCTCCCCGCAATTATCGCATCCATTCGTTAATAGACCAAACAGCTAAGCGTGAATCATTCCCGATACGGCTTATCTTCCGCCGTGAATCAACGCGGAGAATGGAACGCGTTGCACGCGATCGCTCTTTTTCAGAAACGTTACGCCCAAACTTGTTTCGTTTCAACGCTCGGACGTGATTCACTTTTTCAAAAAAGAAAGAAAAATCGGAGGAGGGAAGAAACGAAATTTTTCATTTGCTAAGCAAATTGCCAGCCGTGTCGCAAAGGTAAATTCACAGCCAGTGAATTTTAATCGGTAGAGAGGGGAAGAGGAGAGTCGCGAGAGAGACGGCTTAATAGAAACGCGAGCAAACGAAGACGGGTTAAACCTCCCCCCGGCGGGGGACGCGGCGGCGAAAGGGGATGCTAAAGGCGGCTGACAATTGCAGTCAATCTTGGTAGAGGAGCTAACAGGTCCCCGGGCAGTAAAAGCGTTCGCCAAGAGTCGCGATGTAAGATCGTTAAACCCGCGGTAAGCTCGAAAGCACGCCACGCCGCGGCGGTTCGCCTCTCTCCCTCTTTTACCCCCTCTTTCTCTCTTTCCCTCCCCTTCTCTCGACCTGTCTCTCGCTTGACTCTTTTCCTTCCTCGTTGCACTCTCGGTAGAGAGCCCCCAAGAAGAAGAAGAAGAAGAAGAAGAAGAAGAAGAAGAAGAAGAAGAAAGAGAAGAAGAAGAAGGAGAAGGAGAAGCGGCGGACGCGGTTCTGTGTGCACGCGGTTATGGTAATGCAAGGTTTGCGGTGCGTGTTAGCCGGCTGCGTGAGCGGCCCTCGTAATGGTAACGAGACGGTCTCTCACCATCATCATCAACATCCGGACGACGAAACACGATGCGAACGATCAACGACTGTTGCGGGTTCCCGAGCCGCGGCCTCAAAGGTGCCGACCGCGATCCGCTCGCTGGCTATTTTTAACTTGTTTTCGCGTCCGCCGAAGAGCGACGAGTACCGAGAGACGAGAGAAAAAGAGAGAAAGAGGTGGCTCGTAAGCGCGCGTTCGATGGAATGCCACGCACCACCGGTCACCATCGGAGCACCCGCGAAACGAATCGACCTTCTCCGCGAGGGAGGAAGGGAGGGTGGAAGAAAAGGGAGTCGCCCGAGACAAAGAGGAAATTGCCATTGCTTCGAGTCGAAACGTCGCAGCGGGGTCTCTCAAGGGGTTGATTTCGTCGGGGTTTGCACGATCGTCCGGGTGACAAAAATTCAGCAAAGGGAGGATCTCGAGGATTCTCGCGAAAACGAGAGGAGAGGGACTTTGAGACGAAGTGACGTTGACCTTGACGATTCGAACAGTTCCATCCACGGTAATTGGAAGAAGACTCAACTCTGACGAAGACAGTCAAATCGGGACGAGATATAGGGCAAAGAAAGGCCCTCTGAGGTGAAAGTGGAAGATGGAGTACTGTGGAGAGTCGATTGACAAGGATTAGAAACTACAGTCGGAAAGATTTCGACGATAATTCTAGCTCTCTAACGAGAGGGAGAATTTTTGTTAACTACCGAAGAGTAATTATTATCCAGAATACTTAATATTTAAGTAAAAACTGCGCGCAGTATATATTTATTTATATATATTTATTATAAAATTACGAAATTATTTATTTAGTATATTTATTATAAAATTAGGATACATGCCGAAATTATATATTTATTATAAAATTAGGATAATTGCCGAAATTATTTATTCAGTATATTTATTATAAAATTAGGATATATGCCGAAATTATTTATTTAGTATATTTATTATAAAATTAGGATATATACCGAAATTATATATTTATTATAAAATTAGGATATATGCCGAAATTATTTATTTAGTATATTTATTATAAAATTAGGATATATGCCGAAATTATTTATTTAGTATATTTATTATAAAATTAGGATATATACCGAAATTATATATTTATTATAAAATTAG